>NW_009715407.1:86347-91861 GCF_000703405.1 Apaloderma vittatum | reverse complement strand
GAAAATGTATGAAAAAAAACGCATCTCATGATCCCTCTGCATTTGTTGGATGAACATAGAACAGGTGACTGCCACTCTCAGTCAGTGGAAGTACAGGAGCAAACCATTTTCTTTTAATCCTATTTGGTGTTCATTGTATTAACATGCGACTTGCTAAGACATACATGCAGCATGACTAGAAAGAATGAGTAATTGCACTGTCTGTGTAATTACTTACTCAGATTTCAAATATTGAACCTGAGATACGCTGTATAACCTAGATTTATAACTTCTATGAGGAAAATAAGTCAAAAACACAGTATAAGAACTTGAATATTGTCCAAAAAAGTATTAAAATAATTGAAAAAACATATTTTAGCTATAAGATCCCAATAATAGTTATAATATCAGCTGCATAAAAACTCATTCTCAATAAAGGATTTTTTCATAAAATCAAGGAAAGAGCATCAGGCTCTCCTGAGAACAATCTAAAGGATCAGTCCCTGCCCCTTTGTGTTGCAACATTACAAAACCAATACCTCTGACTACAATACCTCAAAGAAATAGATCATCTGGCCAGCAAACCAAGTTCAACATCTCTAACAGTTTTTGGTTCTGTCGCATTCTTTAGAAAAGCCTTACCAAAAGCATAATTTTACCAATGCAAACCCACTTCCCAAGCCAGCCGGAGTTTCTGCTTTCATTATCAATAGTTGGTCTGTCAGGTGGCAACAGTCATAGATGTCAGCTAGGGAAAGCACTGCTTCGGTCCGAAAGACAGACGAAATATTTTCCTCAATGACCGCAAGTAGTTAGAAAGTTGTCATCTGGCTTCAGCAGATGTGTCTAGACTGATAATTAGGGGTCACCTTTAGGCTTCTTGCTCGGCAACAGGTTCTTTCTGTAGGAATCAGTCTACAGAACATCTGCCCTTCTTTTTGTCCTTGCCATCATTAAGGGGCACAAGAAAGAATGAAATGTGAACCGCAAAAGGCCCAAAAGTTATTGGGGAGTACTGTACACGCAACCAAAAGTATGTCTTGTGTGTGATCTTAAGGGCAGATCCTGACCATCCATACAGGTATAGGAATGTTCTTTGATTCCTCTTAAGTTTACAGGTATTATCTATGAAAAGAGCTAGAGCCAACAACATAAAGTTGAAATAAGACTGAATACTTAATGCAAAATAAACACTGCCTGAAATCCTGCCACTTAACTCTGCTTGTGCATTTAACTGCCCTGCTAGCATCACGTTCTGAGAAATAATCACCTAAATCAAGCACAGTCAGGGTGACTAAGAGCTAATTTTGGCACCACTGTAGCTGCTTAATATTAAGGGATGACTCAACAGCATTCTTACAAAAAAACCAAAGATTAAAAGAAATGAAAGAACTAAACTGGAGAAGAACCATTCAGAAGTTAATTTCTTTATAAAAGAAATTTCTTTATAACAGAAATACCTATACAGCTACTGAAATCAGAGAGACACAAGAGAGTAATTCGAACAGGTACAATGGGCTGACATTTCTGTGCTTCCCTCAGCACAGGTTAAGCCCAGGCAATGTCTACACACTTGCACAAAAAATTCCTGATCCTCCTGAAGTTACTAGAAAAATTAGGTTCAGGTCTTCTGAAATTAAGATCCCCACGCTATGCCTTGTTTTAGCACACAACACATTTTCCCTTTTCTCATGTTACAGCTAATAAGGTATGGGATTCACCATGGCTGAGATTTTATGTATAACTGGATATCTAAAACATATTTAGTCAAATACAGATATCAGGCTGACATTTATGCAATTGCCTGCTTTACTCAGCCTCTAATCCATTAATGGAAAAACTTCTTAATATTTTGAATTGTATCTTCCTCATCCCTCCAAGCCTTGGAAATGCTACAGTGATTTCTTAACCACGAAGTTTGATAGGATTTTATAGAGTACTTGATTGAGGTATGTTTCTAATTTATTCAACTCCTCCATTATGCTAACGAGAGCAGCGTAAGACAAGTGGAACCATTTGCATCACTTAGGCAAGAACGCATTATGGAAGCTAGTGCTTGGCCTGAAATAGAAAGCTTCATTAACAAGGTATCTGGGTAGCAGCATTAATAAACAGGCATTTTGGAATTGTTCATTACCTTTTAAAGGGAATCTTCAAGAAAAAAGTTACCCCTTCAACTTCAGATTGAAGAAAATACCAGGGGAGCCTTTGCAGCTCATTTGAAGTCTGAAGGCTATTGTAGCCATATTTTAAACCTGATCAAAATTCAATCTGCTGTTTGTGACTAAATTATGTATCTCTGAAGCATAAATGTGTTAGCTTTAGAAAGTTACAAATTAGTGTATTTCCATACAGCTTGGGAGAATATAATTTTAACTGCTTTGTTTGGGGTAGGAAAAATATTGCTTGCATTACAACACAGGGAAGCTGTCAGTATACACGGCCAGTTTCTTTGGCAGTAAGATTCTCAGAGTGTTAAATTATCTAGAATTATTAACAGTATTTCATGTAATGTCTGGGTTTACTTCTTATAAAAATATAGATTTATCTTTTTTTCATTGCATTGTTTTTCTGAAGACATTTTATTTTAATGCAGTGTGTTTTTATTCCATCAGAAACCACTTTGACCCAGACAATTGCTTTGCTATATGTCTACTTGATTCTATAAAAATAGAAAAGAATCTATGCATCTGTAACAGACTACTTTCCTACTGGTTTATCTTATAGTGGCAATTTGGTTACACTGCCTAAACTGTTCAAGCAGAACTGATGACTCCTGAAAATACTATCAATAAAAGAAATAAGGGCCAGCTCTTACTGTAATCAGGGAGTGTTGCCATGGAATTCAGTGGCTTTAGGATCAGAACTTATGGCAGGAGATAAGGACTAAGCTAATTAAAATAGATGACATCTATGAAAAATAAAAAATGAAAGACAGCAAAAAGAACTAAAGGGAAAAAGGAGGAATCAAAATAGTTAAATGAGGATAAAAAGACAAGTCAGAGGGAAGAAAACTGCATAATAATTGCATTAGATTGGAAAAATAGTATTAGCAAAAGGAAAGAAAACCAACACCTAAAAAAATGTATGCATTGAAAGATAATTCCCCTCCTCAAGTCTATATGTTATCAGGCTAAACAACAAAATCCCAGTTCCCATCACAGAAGTTTTAATTTCTACCCTTCAATGCTGTGAAGGGAAATAATGACTTCAAACTGGAGTAACAACAGGAAAATTAGAGGCCAGACCACAGCTTTTATGTTATGACTACTTATTTGCACTAATGACTACACTATTAGAATCAATCCTTTTTTTGACACCTGCATTATGGTTTTACTCACAACCTTCTGTGTCACAGCTATTGTTATAGAGGCTGGATATGTTTTTCCTTTTTATCCTCAGCATATAAAGGAGTAATGTGATTTAAACAATTAGTAACTGCGTAGACAGAGGATTATCGATGATGACGATCAGAACTCAACGGTTTTAACAATAAATCTACTGGGCTAGCAAACAAAAGACTGTCTTGAACAAGAAAAGAGATATCCTGGAAATCTGAAGGATGAGGGAAAACTACAAATACCTTTGCATTTATTGTTTTCTGTCCATGGAAGATAAGTAGGCTAGTAAGTGTGATGTCTGACTTTTATTTCTGACATGACAATTGCAGCTCTATGCAAAATACAAGAACAACAACAGCAAAATCAACGACAAGGATATTTTTGTCCCTTTTCGTTTTAAGAACTCTTTCTGTGTCACAACTACAGCTTCTTTGAAACCATTTCCTAGTGAAAACTATTTAAAACTGCAATCAGGCTGTCTTTGCTGACTTTCATCTTGCTAGCAAGACACAGTGACCTTGCATCCTCTTTTCTGCTAGAATATTATTTAATTTGGAAAAGTGAAACAGGTAAAGCTTTGCTTCTCACTTCTCACCCTTTTTTTTAAAGCAATTTGATGCTTTTAAGCAATTTCTAAGCTTTCACTTGGTAGTATTGCAGGGAAATGCTCAAGTGTAGCATTTGAAATACTTTTTTTTTTTCTCCCCCCCTCAACAAATGGCACCAATACCATGTCATATTTTCTTGCTGGTCCAGAGTCTACAGCAGTTATGAGGACGGCAGCAGTTCACATGGGTTCTATCTCCATGGTAACTTGTTTACAAGGACTGAAATACATGCTGAAAATTCAAGGTTAGCTTTCCCTTTGTTCCTGTTTTGATGTTTTTGGCAATATGAATAATGTGGGCATAATCCGAGATTCAAACGGCTTCATGGCAGGCTGAGTCGAAACAAAACTCCACACAAAATGTGCTTTCATCACCCCCATTAGAAAAGGAGAATTCAAAAGGCTGCTTAATCAGACCCATCAGTTGCCTCTTCCTTTCATACTCGGGAGCAACCGTCCTTACTCTGCATTTCAGCTTTGCATCTCGAGGAATGAGACTGGCTAAAGATTTATATTTTTCTGAAGTGATAACTCGGGGGGTGTGTGTGTGTGTGTCTGCGGTGCATCCGTATCGCAGCCTAAAGAACTCGCTTTGTCTAAAACCATTCCAGAAGTAGAAATGAACGGGCACCTTTTCAGGACTTAAGCTGAATCACATGATGGGAGGCCTTTGTGTTCTAAAAATCAAATGTCATAATAGCAACACACAGCAATTCCATAACCTCTTATAATAATGCTCTCATAAATGTTTTAGGAGGATTCTGCAGCCCTCACTCAGAGAAAACAATGATTGCAAGCGCAGCCCCTGGCAAAGCCAGCGAGGACTGAGGTGACCTTGCTATCTCATGTGATTAGTTTAGTTCCTCTTAGAATTCCTCAGTATTCATTTAAGGAAACATTTGAAAGAAACATTTTTTTTTTTAAGCTTAAATCTACCGAGCTTTTTTTAACTTCCTAGCAGATTAAATATAAAGAAGATAATTTATGTATTAATAAGACACCCTCTAGTTTGGGCTTATCCAAATTGAGGCAAATCACTTTGGTTTTTCTACCCCTTATCCAAGACACTTGCTTACTGTATATTTTCCCAAACAGAACTTCAAAAAACTCAGCTGAAAATGCACATACCACTTTTAATGGCACTGAATGTAACATGCCTTATTACGATAAGAGGTTTGGGGGAGTTTTGCCAAAGTTTCTTTGCAGTGCCTTTTATTTTTTTGAAGTCACCTTACATCTCCTTCCTATTCATTAAAACTGGAGATTCCTATCACTCCCTTTTTGTTAGAACAAAAATGCTATAAAAACAGGCAGATAAAATTCACCTTTTGAACAAGGCTGTTATTTTACAGCTGCTCAATCTGATATATAGTGCCTAGCCTTGATGTACTCATTAGACAAACAGTTAAAAGCTGCCAAGCTGGGGGATAGATCAAATTCTGAAAGATTTGGGACTAAAGCTATTGAAACGAGGGAAGGCATTAAGAATTCAGCCACTACATTAGGATCTGTATCTGAAACAGAATATTCTGTGTGTTCACAACTCCACATGCAGGGCTCAATTCTGGCTGTGGAAATAAAGGGAAA
>NW_009715407.1:46107-86299 GCF_000703405.1 Apaloderma vittatum | reverse complement strand
AGATAGATTTTCGTTTAGTTCCAGGTTTGATAAAAGCAAAAAGCCTTTAGAACCATTTCTGCCCGGCTTTAGCCTAAACTAGGTAAAGTTTTGTTAGCACCACAACAGTCTTGAGTTTCTATTAATAAAATGCTTGCATCGTAAAGTTTTGTTAGCACCACAACAGTCTTGAATTTGTATTAATACTCTTCTAAAAACAAACACATTTGGCAATGAATAGTATGGAAATAACAATATTACATGTTTTGCTAGTACAAAATGAACATCAATTACAAAAATCAATGGGAGTTTGAAAAAAATGTGAAATTATTCTGCAAATCATTTCTTACTAAAGCCTTCTGTCATCCATTGTCTAACGGAATACCTTGTAATTGTACTAGATTACAAATATTAAGCATTTCTATTTCATTAGCATCCACCAACTGTTGAACAGATACTTAATGGATAAGTAGGACACTTCATAATTTTTTTCTCCTCTCTAGCACTTCTAAAGGAAAAATTGAAGTTTTTGCGCTCCAAAGAAATTCTCATACTGGGTATTTAAGGTGCAGCTCTTGTTCCCATTGCTGTATGTCTTGAATCTTTGTGTGTAGTAGGATCTTAAACAGACATGGGGGTTGTCAGATACCGTTGCCACAGCTGAGCAGGCAATGGGGACACAGTGGGACCTGCCACTTGCTCTAGCAAGAGCGAGTTGGATGCGTATTTTATAGCAACAATCTAAGTATAAAATTAAACATATATCCAATCTTCCATTTTAAATCTCTGTATAATTTTAATTAAGCTCATCAAGAGTTGGATAACAGACATCATTTGCTAACGAAGGACTTTTTAAAATAAGCCTCTTTTTTTCCAAATTCAGCTCTCCTTTTATCTTTTCTATTCTGTAAGGTGCGGCCAAAATGTGAAATACAGCGCTGCAGAATTCCTCCGTCTTCTAAAAGTTGCTACCCCTAGTTGTATATTAGTTTTTGTATTGCAAAGAAATCATAAGATTCAAAGCTTTTTAGCTAAGTGCAAGCAAAACAGTGGAAGAAAATAGCTTTGGTCCCCTGATGCAGTGCCTGACAGCTGACTCGGCAGAGCACAATGAACAAGACATGCATCACTTGAGAAGAGACAGAAAATGTCAGTTGGGGCTATTCATATAGTGAATAGGATGTGATAACCTTTAAATACATATAAACAATGTGTCCTCACATACTGTGCTTTGCTGTTCTCTTCAGACAGATATCGTCCAACAGTTCTACGTATGGCGCAGAAAGGAACATGCCTACCCATTGAAAGCAGATGACTTTTTTTTAAAACAGAAATAAAGCTTTATAAAGATCTAGTTATAACAGCGAGAAGTCAAGATTACGACTATTTATGTGGTCCAAGCATCAGATAATTACAATTCCAATCTAAATAACCACGATCTTAAGTTACAGAAGGAAATTCTACTACGTACACACAAATCAGTGACAGTGCACAGCTCCCCGCCACCTTAACATAAGAAAACCAAACCCATAATCTCTAACTGATTTACAAGGTTAAGGTGTGAGAAAAATTTACAGGGAAACATCCTAGATTTGGCCCTGAAACTTCACCTGGGGTTAGAAACCCATCAGTCACGTTATCTGCATCGAGAATATTCAAGGCCACTTATGAAGCAACTGTAATCGAATCTGTGTAAGTGGCAAGCCCCTACTAATGACCATGAAAATCTTTTGTGCCTATTCCTAATTTAGGATAGCTGGATTATTATTTTATTCCTTAAATGGAAATAGACACCGACTCTGGGAAAAAGCTACATTTTTGTATCTTTAGATAACACTCTAGTGCCTTCTGTGGGACAAGTTCTTCCAACTCCCACCAATCACTTGTTACACCTGGGGAAGATTACGGTGTGTATTCATTTCTAGCATAATTGTTTGGAAGAGTTACATAAGGTCAGGGATAGCAAAGCCTGAGAAGAAAAAAAAATGTAGTATTTTAGACAGTCGCAGCTGTAATGATGACTAAGTGATGGTATTTGTTCTGGGAAAATAGGATGATTGATTTACAGAAAATAGTGTATCATTTTCATGGAATGTAGAGTAATAGAATAGAATATAGTAATGTAAAAGTCTGGATATACACATTCATATTCAAATAAGGCCACAACTAGATTAAAATTAGCTAAAATTAAACCTCTGGACTGAAAACAAATAATGCTTGTAGTCTGTTGAATCTGTTGATTAATATGGGTTCATTCACTATTTTACACATGAATCCATCAAAGCTGGGGATAAGTCACAAGGTGAGCTGATAAACTGCTCATTACATTTACATTTATTTTGCATGAATTCAATGATCCAAAGCAAAAATAAAGGAATGAAAGAGAAATCTTGGTCATCAAATCCATCCCTGGACTATTACAGGCATTCCCATTACATAAGATCATTCACAAATATTTCAGAGTTTATCACAAAACTAGTCTGCCTGTCTCCACCACTGAAAGACTATTCCAGAAACATTCTTATGGTCAAAAATCCTTTAATTTCTGCCTTATGTTTTTCCAAGTCTGATGATAACTAGTTGCCGCTACGCAACAACATCCTTCTGCTTGAATAGTTCTTTACCATTCGCTGTGTTTATTCCCTTGATACATTCACAGACAGGAAATCACTCACCACCATCTCAGCCCTCCTCACTGTACCTGAAGTGAGCCAGGCTCATCCCATCAAGCTTCCCACTACTCAGGTCATTCCAAGAACCCACCTTGTGCATTTAACAGCCCCCTTGCACTCTGCCTGCGGGTTACTCGCTGCCTCTCATCGTTGCAATATTCCAGACCTCTGAGCACCTTCAAGTAACTGCTTGCTTTCTGCCCCTCATTTTTTAATTTTTTCTATTTAATGAACCAGATAGAAAATATTATCTATCTCATGTTAAATGTGACATACCTATTCCTGTAACGGTGATGACTGATGATGTACAGATAATTGCTTTCTCGGTTTGGTGGCTAAGGCAAAATATGTAAGAAAATCCAAATAGAAACACTTCCTGTCCAAGTTTGTTGCTAAAGCATGGAATAATCTGTTTCCTTCCGAAATAGCAGAAGTAACCTATGCCTTCTTGCCTGGTAAACTCATCTTTTATAACATAACAAAACACATAAGAGTTGTTCAATCATGTATACATTTAAAAAATACTACTAATAATTAATTTATACACACACATACATATATGTACCAAACCGTGTATATTTTTGCTTCTGGTGGGTGACAATCTCAAGCACACATAAATCTTGAAAGGTAGGCTTATCCGTGCAATTATGTCAAACTAGTAACAGATTCACACCTCACATAGTTTTGCTCTCAGAATAAGAAAGAAATCTAAGTCCGTCCTTCCACCTTGGAAAACAAGAAGTTTGAACCACTCTTCAAACAGTCTGCTTCTGATTCAGGGACAAAAAAAGAGTCTAATAGTATTCTTTTTCAGCTGAAAAAGGAAGTATAACAACATCTTTACTTAAGTAACCTTTTAGCAAAGTTGACAATTTTAAGTAACTTAAATTTGACACTTGAATCCTTACTCACAGAGGGAGACACGGCATACAACATTTAAGCAGGGCTAAGGCTTTAAAAAAATCTATCACAGAATTGAGCAATGTAGTTCACCTTTAGCCTGATGGTTCAAGGGAACTACATAGACGAACTCTTTCCAACATTTTGGCAATTAACACCTCCATTTGAGAGAATTGGCAGTTTCACAAATCAATACTTTCCCTTGGCATCTCTTTCAGGGACTGTCACTATTTCCTTCTCTTTATCTCTTCAGCAGCTCCTGTCTGCTCCCAGGCTGGATCTATTGCTGCTGCAGGACTGACACCATGCCTTTTCTTTTTTTTTTTTTTTTTTAAAACAGATTTAAGCCCCACAGTCTCCAAAAGCACCGGTCCTGCTGTCCCATGTTTCCTCCCCTCCTGTACTGTCCTGCCACTCTAACAGGGCGAGAGAACTTACAGGGCCCAATATGGGTTGTTTTGGAGGTGGGTTGGCTTTCAGTCTTATTAGAGTGCTGATCCATGAGAGCAGCTGCGTGAGCACCAGCACAGGGCAAATGGCAAGAAAAGTCTGGCTGGGCAAGTGCCCTTCCAGGGGCGGTGCAAAGACCGATTTCAATGGGTTGCAAACCTGCACCCTGGACTAAGGAGGTTTAGGGTGCTCTGCTCAGCTTCACCTTCACCCCCAGATCCAGGTTGGCTCTGGCTGAGTCTGCCAGGGGTCCCTGCCTTCCACTGTAGCCCCACAGAAAGGTGGCCTTCTTCTCAGTCCCACCTCATTAATCCAAGAAACAAACGAAAGCCACCTCATGCTCCCTCTCCAAGAGCACGAGAGGCAGCAGAGCTCCTGGGCGCAGTTGCGAGGGTGGTACCACTCCTGGCCACGGCTGTTGAGCCAGAACAAGGATTAAACGCATGATGGCCTTTCCCTCAGCACATGCATTTATTTGCGTGTGTTTGTGTACACGTAGGTATATACATACTTACTGCTATTCTATAGAAACATCACACATATCTAAAGATGGAAGGTAAACAGATTTAAACAGTTCCCCAAATGTTTCTACGAAGAGTTCAGGGTATAGAAGTAAAATAAGTTGCCAAGAATTCTATTAAAATAGCATGTATTCTGCTCTCTTCAGTCTGCTGTTTTCACTGATTTGAAGATTTAATGGCACCCAATATAACCCCTGATTTTCAATATTCAACGTCCTGTCTTGCTCCTATTTAAGGCAGTGGGAGTTTTGCTGTTATCTCCAGAAGAACAGGGGTGAGCATGTGGTTAGTATGGCATTTGCACAATATTAAAATAACCTCTCACAATTGGAACACTTTGCCATAGTTAATTAAATATACGAATGACTTGTTTGAACAATCTTCTGTTTGCATTCTGGATCGCAGCCATACAATCTGCTGATGGTGCCAGGGTTATCTCTGCTTCTGCTTCGACTTTCTCTGGTTTGTTCTGCTCACTGCAGTTTGTTAAGCATATGTTCTTGCGAGTGTTTCTAACCCCAACCTCCATTTTTTTTTTTTATACTTATATAAACTGAAAGCGACAAGCCATTTGTTTACTGTAGTTCTAAATTAATTAGGATTCTCTAAGGCGCACTTCACACTGTTTGCTGTGGATCCAGTTTACCGAGGGCTCTTGCAGCACTTTGTACCTCACACACCTCATTTTTTAAAGGACCTCAGAATATTTCGTTATAGGAAGTAATTAGATTCTAAACGATGGAGATGCAGAAACACAGAAATGAGAGATTAGCAACTCAGTGACAAAACTAAGAATAGAAGCTGGAATGTCTACATTCATAACTGATGAGTAATTACTACAATGACACACGGCCACAATGCTTAGTCTCATGCCCCGCAGCTACCTTCTTGCTGCAGCAGAGATTCTTTCATTCAATGAGGTGTAAAATAGGAGACACCAACATTCCTACTTTCTCCATTCCTTTATGTCAACCATAGCTCAACAGTATTTGTATCAACATGATTTTTACAGAAATGCCATACAAGATCTATTTCACAATTATTAGATCTGTGTGATTCCAATGATCAAACTGTTAAGCAAATAGAACTCTCACACTCAGATTCACAGAACTGTTGCTTGCCTTAAAAAAATCCAGTTGATGAAGGTGCACATCTGTAGAATTCTATATTTTTGGGGCAGCTAACTACACAGCCAAGTATATTGAAAAAGTCAGTAAATCATAAAGGATTCCTATGTACTAGTCCTCAATAAAATAACACTTTGCTAATTTGCTGCGACTAGCAGCTCCAGGACAACATCAGACACTAGCAGTGGCAAAGCTATCTATTAGAGATTCATCTACTAGAGATGAAAATTATGAAAAACCTTGACAAGACTAACGTTACCAACAGCCTATATCTTATCACTCATACTAAGCAACGCATGACACTTGACAATTGAAAATCTAACATTAGCAACATCATATCACCTCATCATATAGAACAAGCTAAAACCTGACAGTGGAACACCTAGAGTATCACTTCCAACCAATTCCCCCAAAAGCTTTTTCAAGTCCTAAAACTACACTGCTGCCGTTCTTGCAGTGATATTAAAACCAGAAATCCTCAAACTGTCAATACTGCATCGGACCTCCTAGAAATACATGTATCAGGCACAAAGGAAACACCGGCTAAAATATCAAACCAATTTCTTTCCTGACCCTTTCCAAGATAATGCCTCTGAGTACCCTTTGGTGGCCTTACTGCGGGCACAGCCCGACTTTCAAAAAGGATAGCAGTATTTTGGAAAGGGAAGTGTCCTGGTTTGACCTCTTTGCACATCTCAAAATTCTGACAGGATTAAAGAGTGAATCAGTCAGAGCTTGGAAGCTCTAAGTACATATTTCTCTAAACTTTCTCCAATTTCATCCTGTATTAATTTAAAATCAATTGCAGAGTTGCAGTTGTTATTAATCTCTTTTGAAGCAGCATGGTTTGTTCACTATTCTTTTCTTTTACCTCCTGCTACTAACTACTAAGGTCACACTGTTTCTAAGTACTAGATCATTATATGCATGCAAGCAGGAGATAAATTAAATATAATATAAATGCACATTTTAAATAGGTATTATAAATGAAAAAGTCTGATTAAGTACTAACCACCGAAGTAAAAAAGTTCTACTTTTATGCTGACTTTTATTTGCTTTCTTTATACAAGAATGGTCCAATCTCTAAGCTTAAGTTATTTGCTCAATACAGACACAAGGCACAGCACCTGTTAATAAAGAATGCATCTCTCTCTTCTCCATGGATTAGGCTACAGTAAGAACATATTTACATTCTTCCCCTTGAGCTTGGCTTACTTGATACCAGTCAAAGGCCTGACGTGAACACTGAAATCAGCTCACAAATCAAACTAAGATTCATCAGAAACAAGTTGCATTTTATTAAGATAAAGATTCTGTGATAAGGGAGATGCAAAATGGTCAAGAATCGTGGGAAGGGATTCTTTATTAGGAGGACATGGCTAAAGAATGATTTTCTAGAAAGTAAGTCTATTTGTTCTGCTAATGGTGCATTCTCTTTCTTTTTATGAAACTCTTTCTTCCATGATCCTTTACAATGCAAGCACACTTACTACTGCTCAGTCATTATCAATCCCCACCCATGAGCAGAGATTTGATTTCAAAGAGGAAAAGATAATAGAGCTCCATACACCCTATTATAAACCATGCTATAAACATAGATTAGACTGTGGAAGATGGTTGCAGTGTAAAATCAGACAGAATACTTGAAATTTGGCTTAAGATCTACATGACATCTAGTACAAACATCACAGGACTGAGCTTAGCTAAGTCAACTAAGTCCTCCCAAGAAAGTCTCATCCTATAGAAACAGCTGCACAAAATTCTGTGTCACAAAATCAGCCAGCTGCTGCCCATGCAAGCCAATGTTGCTACTCTTAACTCTGAGCTGTGCTAGTTGCTGAGGAAAAAGAAAATACTCCACAGGGTAAGCAGAGCATAGAGAAAGCCTCCCCAGCTTCCACTAAGCACTGAACTCAAACGTTTTCAAAATAAGAAAAAGCACTTAAACTGATACAGATACACTGCAGAGATTCTTCTCTCAGAAAATACCTATTTGTCAAAAGCAAATGGCCACAGAAAGGATGCTTCTGACAAAATTGCACAGGTGAAAAATAATTCAGAAAAGGAAAAAGCCTTTCTTGAAACTTTTCTGTTTGGATCTTTTAAGAACCTGTGGATTTATATTTCAAAATGTTTTCAACTTTGTTTAACAACAATTAGGTAAAAATAAGTCATAGATTTGAATGATTTCCAGGAATTTAGTTTTGAGTAAAACGTCACAGTTATTGTAATGCTGTTTTGGGATGGAAGAAGAGTAATCAGTTCCCAAGGGAAAAAAAACAACACCTGGGGTTTGGTCTACTTGAACCATAGGAGATGTTAACTGTATTTTTTTAGTTGTTTGAAACACTGTTATATGTCTTATGTCTATAAATTAGCTCTATTTTTAATCATCTTTTTAAAATGAAAATCATACTAATAATGTCATTAGGATGTTAGTCCTAACGTCCTTAGCCATGACCTAAGGAACTGAAGAACAACGGCATCTAACAGAGATCCAGACTCTTGCAGTGAAAACCACGCGTAGGTATCCTATCTGATTAAGATGCTGTGTCATTAGCAATTTTGGAGAGGAAGTCTCTCCGTAATAATTTCAAAATCAGTGTCAAAAGCCATTCATCAAGATTTCTCTTTCAGTCTAGTTACTTATCCTCAACTTCGTGTACACAAATCATCACTATTACTGTCAGAGCAGACAAGAGCTTCGGCAGCAATAATTGGCTTCTTGACAGTGTTTATTTGTTTTCTTTTCACGACATGTAATAATAGTTGTCCTGACTTATTTCTATGTTGCCCCATTCTGTACAGCCAGCAATAGCAAATGCCTTTATCTTGCATTTTTCCTCTTTCCAGAAATCCCATCACTACACCTTGCCCCACGCTGACTCAGCACATCACTTGCTTGATCCTGGACACCGCAGACAACTGGAGGTGATGACGACTCCGCCTTTGACGTGAGCAAACCAAGCTGCTTGTTTCCTTCTGAAGAAACTTGTGCCCAGCCACTCTGCTCTGGTGGCACGTAAGTCCCAGTGGGAGAAGGCTAATGGCATTTTTCTCTACATTGCAAATTCAAAGTAAGCTGGGAGTTCTAATTCTCCTTTTACAATCCTTCAGAGTTGGAATTTTTGAGATTCTTAATTCATAATTAAGTTTCAAAGATCAGAAATACCATTAGAGATGCTGGAGCTATCGTTAGAACTTTGCGTTCAGTGCAAATCAAAGGAGAATAATCTTATCAGGGAAGATGCCTGGCTTACATTAAGTTGTGTTTTACAGTTTTTGAAAAGCTGAGAGTGAGCTACAAAGGATATCCAAACATCCTTTGCCTTTGCAAAATGACCACAATACAGGCAAGACATGAGAAGATGTGTCTTTAGGGTAGGAAGGCTAAAAGAGTAGGGGGTTTTTATAGTAATTTAATTTTTTTCTTGTTCATGCTACATGGAAGGAGAAAGAAAATCCAATAGACTATTTACAAGAGAATCACAGGTAACTCGACATTTCTAGATAAAGAAGCGATGCCTTCGATTGGCTATATCAAACAGACTTCCAGACTTTTGGGGGAGATCCACTCCTCCTCTCCTCAGTGAAGAAATGCACAAAAGCATTTATTTACTGAGATTTAATCCAATTCCTGAGACTTAAAAACCAATCTTTTTAGATCAAACTTTTTGGGTTTTTTCTCCAGTAACAAGAGTCTTCAGTTTCTTACAGTTCTGCTAAATTTTAATCAGCCAGGCTGAAGTTTTCCACAATAGGTGAAATTTTGTGGGGTGAACAGCATAAAAAACCCCAGATCAACCTTTTCAGAAATGAAGGAAAGATATTAAAATACATTTTATTAATAATACCAAAAGAAATTAAGAAACAAATTAAGAAAACTTGTGTTTGGTGAAGGGAATAGCCATGCATAAAGAAGCTGCCTTTTGAATTCAGACTAAAAATCACATCAGATTTGTCCAAATTACCGACCGTGTGAAAATATTACCTGAATATACGACTCAGGAAGTTGCTTCACAGCTCTGACCCCTCAGCTTTCCACCATCCCTGTGCACTCTTGATGCCTCTGGAGGTTCTTAAAAGCTGGATCAACTTTGCAAATCAGATCCAAGCATTTCAAGCCAGACAGGTGAAAAACAAACAAAGCAACAGGCATCAGAAAATTAATGGACAGTTGGGGATAATTTGATTTTAGGTGAATTAACAATACACATGCACTCTGTATTTCACCTCTAAAACAAGGAGCTGTTTTCTTGCTTTCTACTACTCTCTCCCTTACTTTCTTCACCATTCAACTTTCGCAAAAACAAGCCAGTATTCTATTGATATGAATCCCGAATGCATTGATTTAATACCAAAAAATTTGTGAGGAGAAAAAAAAAAATCATCAGCAGACAGTTTCTAATTATATTGGAGTTACACATAAGGCAATTTAAATAATATCTCACATATATTTCAAAACTTTGAAGTTTTTACTCTAGTAATAATGTTTTCTAAACTAGTTTCATTTCCAGGGAAGACTAGCTCAATCTTTACTGGTTTTGAAGCTTAGCTATAACATATACATGAAATACTTGTCTGGCATTCATCTGCTATCTGTCAGCCTCCACTTGTTTTCTAGCACAGTTCATCTTCTCTCACTTGATAGAAACACAGAGGAGGCAGGGAGAGAATATGTCTATGTACCGGGGGAGGATAGAAAACAGAATAAAAGACTTATTCACAATTATGCCAAGCCTCACTTAAGATAGCAAGTGAGAATCTTGCTCAGAGCCTGATGACAACTCCTCTGAGAAGTTTTAAGTAAAGACTCTTCCAGAGGCCACAGACTCCAGCACATAAAGATGTGTGGAGTCTGCCAAATATTGTCTATGCCACATCTAATGATTAATAACAATTGTGTTTATGCATTTTTTGTCATTAATGAAGCTTACTTCCATTAATATTATGTACTTCACAAGCAGAAGTCTTGCTTCAAGAACAGAAAAGTTGCTTGTGTGACCAAGCACCGAGACATAAGAGTTTTCTTTGGAAATAAATTGACCTTTCCAGACTTTGGTAGAAGCACCGATTGGTTATTCAGGACAAAGAGTGGTAGAGCAGATTTTACTGTTGCCAACTGTGCTTGTTGGTCTCTGACTACTTGATCTGCATCTTTCAAAAATTCATTGTAATAAAACATAATACCAGTTTCTTCTCACTCAGCAGCATCTTACTGAGCTGCAGTGTGAAAATAAGAACACATAAATTCCCTTTCCTCGGGAAGGTAAGCTAAACTGAAAAAAAACCCAGCCATGCTATATTCCACAGCTTAAAATTTGATAACAGCAAAACTTACACATTCAAAATATCTAGATGTCTTTTAAATGCTAGCCTTGTAAACTTAATTTGAACCGCACACATTCAAGTCAAATGGCAGGTTTTGGTTAACTAGACTGTTTGGATTTTCCACGAATTCTTCATGAATCAAAGAGAGAGCAAATGAACCAGTAGTGCCATCAACAGAGCCCTGAGTGCAAGATATACCTCTATACTTCTTCTTCATAAAGTTTGAAACATCATTCCTGATAGCTTTTGCCACTCAAGTATCCCTAAGTAAAAAGAACTTACCATGCATGAAACCTCTCACCAACCAACCAAGATAATGAACAATAATAAAATAAAAATGTGTCTACAGCCTACCAGGGAAAACACGCAGTGTGCTCCACTTCTAACCAGCACATAAATAGTTATTGAAAATACTGATGAATTACATCACCCTCACACGCAACAAAATAAGGCACATGAAGCAACACATGTTTATCACACTTGGAGAGTATCAATTGGAGGAAGAATTCAGGTTAGATGTTAGAACAGCACATTTTTCCAATGAAGCTGATTACGCAGCTCTAAAAGCTTTTCCAGATAAAGAATTGGACAAATATCTGTGAGGAATAACTCATCTGTTGTGAAGCAAGAGTGTGATCTTTCCAGGATCTTTCTAACCTCATTTGATGCTCATAAAGAAAATACCACAGCATTCTGATGGCCACAGCAAAATCATGCCATTATCTACAAACTCAAAGTTTCCTAGTCATCACAATTATATTCCTGCAAATAATATTTTATCGAAAAGCAAATAAGCCTAAGTACGTTGTTCTATAACCTTCTCGGCTTATAAACCTAAAATTTTATCAGCAGTTTTATTGCCATTTCCTATCTGTAAGTTTATAGCACATTAAGAAACTATTTCCTTTAAAGTAGGTGGTAAGGACTGAGGAATACTTGATAGACTGTAAACTTAGAAATCACTGTTCACACAGCTATTTTTTTTAAACTAAATGTATTTAATTGCTATAAAACTTGAACTGTGCCAGTTGGAAAGCTGTCTCTGATATCAAGGGGTATGTGCTGAGCCTTAAGATCATTTTGTTTTTAGCTTGTCAAGCTCCTATATGCCAAGGCTTAATGCAAGCTTTCCGTAATCAAAAGGGTACAAATTATCTTCCAGAAAAAACCACTTGCTCCGAACTCGCCTAACAACCGTTTTGCTTGGCCATCACCTCTACTGGTCTCAAAAAAAGATTGGCATTCCCTGGCACAATTGTTCTCCCTTATTTACAAACAGTTTACAAGGAGGAAACACAGAAGAGGCAATCACTCTCTCTACACGCACATTGTGCATAAAACTTCAGGCAGGCGTTAGTGAAATTGCACACGGTGGCATCTCTGCCTTAGCTAAAATTCTTAACCAACTCTTTTTCTTGCCTGATGAGAATAAATGACTTTTTTTTAAAGAAAAAGAGGAATCGAGGCAAAGTTTTTGAAATCTTGCATATCTAAACGCAGAGTTATCTAGTTGTACAGACATAGAAATTTTGCTTTGCATAAATTGTTGTGTTACTGTCTCACACCTGACAAATCGTTTCGAAATGTACAGGAGAAAAAACATGTGTCATATCATAATAACACTAAAATATCACCTTATCAAAATAGTCTGTCAAAAATTATTGGTGAAAACATACAAATCTTAAATAAGGGATCTTTTTTATCACTGAAGATTAAGAATTTGCTGAAGTAGTCCAGAGCACAGCCATAGGGCATCGCATCGCCTGCTATTTCTAATGTCAACACATCACCTGCTGTTGCAAAAGAAGCAGAGAAAAAACACGTATTTTTGGTCATTTAAAATCGCACACATATTGTCAGAAATAGCAAACTGTCCAGTCTATTTGCAGATTGGCAGGGACTCAGGGCTTGCCACTCTCCAAATCATAACTGCTTCCTTTGGCAGACCTCTAGCTGTGTCACTAGGCTCGCTGTGCAGCAAGGACAGAGCCTCGCCTGCCTTCATTATTCTTTAATTAAAACCCCACTAAAATTAAAGGAAAATAATAAAATTAACAGAAGTCAGACTATTGTTTTTTGACTCTTTAGCATTTGCTCCTAATGCAAGGATCCACATTGGAAAAAACTAACAAGAAGTGCGATAAAATATCTGGAACCGGCAAGAACATCCTATTTTATTTTCAGCAACAAAAACACACGTATGATTTGGCGCAAACCACCATAAACAGAATTAGAAAATATTGGGGCAAAAAAAAAAAACCAGGATGATGTAAAATACAAGGAAATACATTGGTTTATCACCTAAGCAGAAAAAGAAAAAAATAAAACAATAAAACCCATAGATGGTTTGAACTACTTTGCTTAAATCATGGCCAGCAATGCCTGCAGAGCAGAGTACCCAAGGGCTGCTTTGGGCCAAAGCTCAGTGTCATTCTGGCTGACACTGCTGCAGCACATCCCTTTTCTTAGTGCCGTGATTATAAGCAACCCACTCTTAGAATATAAAGTATCAGATTTGACAGCAGTGCATCCACATCCTTGGGTGGAACTGCGGAGAACGTTGTTGCTAAAGGCTCAGATGAACCAGTCAGACACACTCAGGATTACCCATTCAAACCTCTGTTGGGTCAGAACTCACATTATTTGCTCCTGATAGAGGACATGATACTTGATGCGGATCATTGTGCACCAATATTTGTGCAATTAACTCTGCCAAGACGAGCTAACAGTTCAAATCTATAAATATTTACTTTGCACCTCATTGACTTTCTCTTTATTCCTTTGGTGTTACCATGAGGGAAGTTTTAAGACTCCTTCTCACTGCCTTTGCCCGAGCAGCTTTAGTCATCGTGCTGTACCAAGGTTGAAAGAGCATCACAATGTAAATGGGAGAAGGATTCTAAGGCTAAAAAGTGCCTTTTTGTTGACCTGAATAGCCTAAGTCCTAAGTGTATAACAAGCACATTCCTCTCTCTCAACCACTGTCCTTAACAGCTGATCATTCCTGCAATAGAAAAAGTCTATAAAAGAAATTTTTGAGAAGTGGTTTGAGCCAGATTTTAAAGGTGGTAGAATCATCCAGCACCTTAAAAATATTCCTTAGTCCTGGGAAACATAAAATGAAGTCTAACTGGTCATAAATTGTTTATGCAATTTGCATATTGCAAATTCCAGTTAGTTGCTTGTATGTATCATAAGGAGAAATTCTTTTTGGCAAACTCTTCTTTGCTCAAAACACACAGATTAACTGTTTTACTCTGCTGCCTGACAGAAAATACTTCAATATTCAGTGAAACAGATTAAAAAAATAAAACTACTATATATAATGAAAGTCCGTCTGTACTCATACTAGTGTGTTGGGCACGTCCCTTCCTTGTACAAAAGGAATTAATCTCAGTAATTTTTGTACTAATAAGCTTTTGAATGCTAAAAATGAATGAAAAAGATGGTCATTTCTGCTTGAACTATTGCATAACACTGCATGGTGTCCAGGGAACGTCTTTATCACAGATGAAGTATCGACATAAAAGTCAGATAGAGAAAAAGAATGTTTTGTCTGATTATCCATAGCCTCATCAATCTTACATTCAACTCTTCTTCCAGAGGTAGCATTAAAAATATGAAGTCGATACTGGGTGTGGAAATCCTGCTGAGGAACACTGCAAAGGAGAAACACATACTAACAGAGAAATATAAGCAAAGAAATACAAACCCTGTCTTTGGAGCAAGTACCCCTGTAATGGTTATATATATGTAGGGCAACATTTTTGGACATGATGAATTCTGCCATCTTTTCTCACTAATGCACTTATTGTAGTTAAAAGGTACGAATCTTGTCCTAAGTGCACTGATTCATTTAGAGAGCAGTAGCAAGCCATGCCAATAACAACATCTGCTTAATAGAAAGGTCTAAGCTGAAGTTTGAGTATTTATTGCAGGAAAAAAGCATCATTTTGAAATTGTGTCCAGCTTTTAACTGGAAGTTTTTTTTCTTCTTTTCAGTGTTGAACTCCTTTTATTTTGTCATTTTAAATGGTTCCAAATGGTCGCTGTTCTATTATGACTATCAAGGGAAAAGTGCATGTTTGAATTATGAAGCACAGTCATTCTCTGGAGAACTGTATGTGTATTATAGGAGGTTTTTTTCAGTGATTGAAAACTATTGTTTCTGAGCTGCTGATTACAGGAGATGTCAATTTACAGACACACTAAAAGGTTTGCCACAAAATTATACATTGCATTTAAAATAAGCCCACACTAAGTACACTTTTATAAATTAGCACCAATATAATATTACAGACTGGTTATACTGACACTGAAAATGGTATCTGTGAAGATTTAAAGAAAAAATAAAAGTAACTGTGTCAAGCTAAAACAAAAAAAATCCATTTCTTCATCTGAATTATTCTTACATTCTGATCTTGACCTGTAACACTGAAGTCCTTTGTACTGTGAAGCAGAGTTTCAATACAAAAAGCAAAAACATCTACCTTATACACATTTCTTCTCTCAGAGTACAATCAACATTGTGCCTTACTTGATACATTAAAATTCACTTAGTCTCCTCATAATTCTGTATAACCTGGAAAAAGAAATATCTGCACAGATAAGTAAATAGATACCTATTTTGCAAGGTAAACGTAGCAGGTAAAATTGTCTAATACCTCTTGTACCTTCAAAAATAGTTTTCAACTTAGAGTTTAGCCAGAAATACAAGTAAGCCACAGCAGAAATAACTTTTTAATTTTATCAAAAGCATAGAAAAACGTAGTGACAATATGTCTTCCCGGATGGTCAGTTCATAAGTGATCTTGAGTCCCTCTGGTTTTCAGTATCTTTTTAGTTTAAAAGATGCCATCCTTCCTAGCAAACGGATGTGTTTTGGGGCTGGTGTTTTTAGCAGCGAGCACTGTGACATCGGACTCACCTTGTCATACACGCAGGAGGTCGGCAGCAGATTAAAACTCAAGACTAAAATGTCTTGTGACCACTTTTCACATTTTTTAAAGCATTCTGATACGGTACTATTAGAAAAGGGAACAGTGACATGATTCTCACAGTGTTTCAGCTCATAGAGTTTAAATGATGCTCTGGTTCAGCTTAGATAATGAAAACGAGGAGAGGTCAATTGGACAAAACGAGAAGAAACTTGTAGGACTCAGAAAGAATAGGAGCTGACATTCCCTGATTTCAAGAACAGAATGTTCAAACTTTTGACTCAAATATTTACCTGTTTAATCTAATAAAAAGAAAGTGGAAGAAGGGTGAAAGAATTGCTCAGGCAACTGGCAATGAGTTAAACCTGCCCTTCATCGGCAGCACAGTTTCTCATAGACTTTAGAGGAAATGCAGAATATACAAAAAGAATACAGAGAACATGCAAAAAATCTTCACTGGAAGTGCAAGCAAAGCTTAAAGTACTCAGTTTAAGTTTGTCAAAATTTAAGGCTGGGCCAGCTGCTGAACTTCAACACACGCTCTCTGTGATCCACCGTCACCCTCCCTCAGGAGAACAGTGGAACCAGAGAGGTTGAAAGAAACTTGAAGCAGTTTAATCAAAAAAAGGAATAATGCTAACAGTGAAGATGTCAAACTATATGCATACAAAAATACGAATATGCCCAAAGACACAAGACAATAATACACATTAATACAGGACCCACAACTTCCAGATGATAAGAAGGTCCCGAGCAGGAAAGAAAGAAGTCCCAGAGCAGACTCAGCAGTAGATGGCATAGCCTGAGCACAGAGTCCCAACGACAGTCCAACAGAAACAAGAAAAGGAGCCATGTCTCTCACAGCTGGAGTGAGGGAAGGAGAAGACAACCTGTTCCACTGAACGGAGCTTTTCTGCAGGGTAGAATCCGGCGGCAGGAACACCAGGAGCACTGGGCAAGCTGATGGAGAGCCAAGGGCAGTCATCCCAATGCAACAGGCACTAAGGGCTCCAGGGCTCTGCTCAGGGGCCTTTATACACTGAGCACCATGGGAAGGAACAATGTGATTGGCCCATTTGCATCACCTGACCCATCCTCTCCTCCCCACAGGCACAGCTGCCCCTGCCCTCCATGATTGCCCCTGGGCCAGGAGCCCCAGAGCACTTTCATCCTGGTGCTCTCCAACCAGGACAAAGTTACAGTGAACATCAGAAAACACAAAAGGTCTAGTTTGTAAAGGAGTATTTGTATTCAAGCTACCAAATGAGAGACGGCATTTGATGACTAATTAACTTGTCTGTATGTCAGAAAGCAAAGGGAAGCACTATTAGAAATATCTGACATTGAAAATCCAGAGTGTAGCCATCAGGTGCGTACTGTGGCCATGCTACGCCCTGGGCTCACTGGAGAATCTCTACACCACGCTCACAGTTCCACCTTCTGAGGCTCACTCTCATGGAGATGTACACACTGTCACCTGTGCTAAAAGACCAGGCTAATTATAGGTGTATTTCATCACAAAAATATGCAAATTTTTATAAGAAAATAGAGTAACTGGAAAATGGATTAAAATACGACATGGACTTGCCAAGCATGGAAATGGAGTCAATCTAATTTCTCCATAATACAAAGAGAGATTTGATAGAATGTCTCTTGGAAAATAAAAAGGGACTGTGCAGAAGACAGACACTGGCATAACAACTGCAAGACAAGTAAGGATGTGTAAAGAAAAGGGAGGAATAAACAGCAGTTTGTACAGAAGGAAGAAGTAATCTGCTGGAAGCTGCTAATTGTGTTTAGTATTCAACAGAATACACCATATAAGAATATATACTATTAATAGTAAAGAGGGTCCATACCAATAGAGTGCAGTGTTGCAGACAAATGTTCTTCGAGTCTATCACAGAGGGGGATCTAAGAAAAGTATCAAAACACAGGGAAACGGTCAAAATTAGAAACAGTTTGATTTATTCCATAAGATTGCCCTGGCTTTTTGTCGCATATTACATCAATGTTCTGTAAATTGTATTTAGATGTGGTGGAATACACAAAAAAACCCCCTAAGAAGTAAAGAAATCAGAAAAAGAATCCCACCTTTAAATTTTTTCTTCGGAAATACAAGTGGAAAATACAAGTATCTGCAGCTAATTTGATATAACCAAAGTCCTGCTAGCTTTTGGTCATTATAAATCATTGGAGTGTTATTACTGATTTATTTATGGAGTATCAATTTAAAAAATAATAATAAAAAGTTCTCAACTGGGATACTACAGTTTAAGACAGATTATAACTTCTAGAATATCTATGGAACTGATCCCATGGTCTTCTTAAACAGGGGCTGCACCACGTAAGCAAAACACACTCATGCAGTGGTTTAGAATTTGGATAAATTAATCTAAAATTCCACATGTTCTTCCCTTGTCATAGCTGATTGGACACTGCAAAACTAAGGAAAGCAATACCTAAGTTCATTTTATCATGCAGTGAGGATCACATTGCATCATTAAGAAGTGTTCACCTCCCGTATGTTCTTCCCTGTACAGTCTATATTTCTTGGCTTCACATATTTACGTGTAAATTTTCCGATTTGGGGGATTAGTTTATGACGGTAAACAAACTTATTCTAGAGTTGGAGTGGGAGGTTGACTACTATTCAAATACAGCTACCCAGAGGAAGCAATCCCTTTATTTGCCAGGGTAATTTGTGAGCTGATTCAAGAAATCAAAGACATCATTGTAAACAGCACAGCAGACGTGTCTGTCTTTCGTGTACCTGGTAAGCATTTTGTTGAGTTTAAGTTATCTTGATTACTTATACTGGTATCGCCACTTGTTTGCAAATTACAGAACACCATAGCTGGAAATTCATGAATTTCAAAACATTTACGGTTTCTTAAGCTTAGGCAGGGCTTTTGAATTTTACATCCAACTGTTTTCAAGGATTATTCTGTATTACATTTTCTGCATAACAAATTCAGCTAACATCCTTGCACTTCTCTGCTTCTCTTGATCATGTTGTAAAATAACCACAGCAGTTTAAATACAACTGTGGGAATAAATACATAAGATTTCCAGCCACCATCTGAGATAAATATTTGCATAATGTTTAGTTAAATCCCCACTGAACAGACTAAGACCTCTTATCACTGTCCAGATGGAATCCTGAAGTTATCAAAGCACACATACCTTTGCTGGTATTAATTTACGTGTTTAGAAAATTCAAACCCGGTTTCCATTCACTGAGGTGTGGTTTTTTTTCTAGAAATGAAAGGACACTGAAATGTATATATATTAAGAACTACGTTGTGCACCTGTGCATCATTTGCAACAGATTCTTAAAAAACCAGAGACAGTTTCATCGACAGGCAATATGTAAAACCTAGGTGTACTTTGTTTTACCATGTACAGCTGATCAGGTGCAAAATAATTCACCACAAGTGGGATGTTAGTTTTTAAAGCTCTCTGGATGAAAATACATTACAGCATTTTAAAAAGAAAAACAGATCATTACTCAAATGTCAGTAGAAATGGATCTTTACAAAGTTGACAGAAGACAATTGGTTTCTTCTGAAAACTTACTTTGCTAAACACCTGATATCTTATAGTCCCTCAACGCTCATCAGGTATCGAGCGGTAAAATGCAAGAGCAATGTTTATGAAGTTGCAAAACAGAATCAGGAAAAGAAAACGTGTCCTACCTCCTGCAGCTTGCACAGCTAACTTGTTTCATTAGCCATGATAACTGACAATATAACCGACAATATAGGGTGTACTGGGAAATACCCACATTATTCCTTTTATTGCAGCAGTGTATTCCACTAGGATGGTAAAAATGCTCTTAATACTAAAGGAACTGAGGACAATCTTTTTCTTAATTTCACTTTCATAATGGCTTTGCTTAGTTAAATTCTGCTAGTGGAAGCAGGTCTATTGATTCCCTGCTATAGCCAACGGTACCTGCCTAAATGAAAAGTCAGTCAGAAAACTAGCCTATTATTATAGCACTTGGTACTTTCTATTAATAGTAATTAGAGGACTATAAAAAAAAAAGAAGGTACAAGCATTTTTATTATGTATTTATCGCCAATGATGTTTTAAGAACCATGATCATCCTTTTAGACTGAACACATGTGGGGAGGAAAAAGAGATAAGGAGGTGACCATATTTTCATCTAATTAAAAGCCTTCACAAACACTGCACAGAAAGAGGCATAGTGATGGCTGGTTTGGTCTCCCACCTGTTTTTTTGTCATGTAAATATTTGGGTACTTGACTCTGGGAGCCTTAATGTTCTTATGGCTGGTACACAACTACACATGGACAGACTACAAGGAGTGATGAGTAATAGCAGTGTGAATTAGAATAGCAGGAGTTGTTTCTCTTATCAGGATCACACACCACAATGCCAAGGACAACCACTTGGGATGGAAAGAAAGATAAAGTCTCAGCCAAAGGCTACAGAAATATCGATGGAAGAATATTCCTTCTGCAGGGCAGAATTCAATGCTAATGAAACAAAAAGCTCTGCCCCTTCCCCATTGTGCCAGCAGATATGTAAGGGTGCAGCAGAATTTACCAAAGAGCACTTTTGTACTTTTTTATTATTTATTCACAAGTTTGTTAAAAAAGTACTTTTGGCACAAAACTTGATTTTGAAATAATTGAAAGGAAGTAATGATTCTCCTTAAAGCTCCACCTTTCAAAATCATACCCTACCCTACAGTTAAACATAACATTCGACCACGATGATGTAGTAGCACAACACATCTACTTACCACTGGTGTAACATTTGGCATTCTGGGCAAGACGTGAATCTGCTCAAGGAGCGGTAGGGCTGTATTGCTGCAGCGCTTCTCACACTGCTAATACACCCTTCCCAAGTAGTCTGACTCTGTTCCCCACTTTCTCGACACCCACAGCACATTTAAAGTGCAGCCTGGGCAATGCACATGCCTCTACATAGTTTTGTGTTTGTACGTGAAACCTTTCTGCTGGGAACACTAACCGGTCCCCGTGACATCTGATTTCATATGACTAGAGTCAGTAATTTCTGTGCCCTCACTAGGTATCATTTTCTTCCCTGACCTCCCACATGAAACTTAAACTCTGATTTTTTTCCAAACAGATGCAACATTTCTTGTGGTGCTATGAGAAATCTCCGAGCTACTGCCACTGTTTGAAAATTGTGATATTACAAATAACCTCTTTTCATGTTCAACATAGTAATGTCTTTTTGGACACTCAAAAACTTATTGTTCAAATTAATCATGGACGGCCACCGACATCCATTTTTTCCCTTTGTTTGACTGAGCTGAAATTTCTTTGATTCCTGTGCTATTGGAAGGGAACAATATAATCCACAATGAATAATTTTGCACTGCTCAAGATGTGAAAGCAATAATAAAATAGTAAACACGAGTTAGCAGACTTCTTGTAAATGCTACAACTGCTTCCTTTGTCATGACAACAGACATTTATCTGCTGCCTGCTTTTCATTTTTATGCAACATTATGAAGCAAAAGTGTCTTTCCTTCATAAAACAAAAATTTCCAGAATTAACAACTGATACCAAGATACAGATCACGATTTTCACTGTGTGTACCCGCATTGCCTTTCAGCCGGTTAAATGAACTACACTTAAAATTCTCCTCTACCTCTTTCTTACACTTGTACGATGCAGATTTAGCAGCAGTAGATGTTGTAGAGTCAAGTTTATTCAGATCTAATCTATATCTTAGTTTTATACCAAGAATTAGGTAGAAAAAGACTTTCCCAGGGTGCAAATATATACAGGACTTCTTATATTACAGAATGAACAATATTGAAAACAAATCTCAGAAGACAGTTGCAGTTTGTTGCACTTGTACAACATCCCTACTGCTTCCTGCCTGCAACCTACATGGATCTTGTAGTTCACAATCCTGCAAGGCCCATGCTGCAGAACTCTTCAAAATAAATTTACAACTGAAGTCATGATGAACCTGAATGTCTTATCAAAACCTAAATACAGCTGAGAGACACCTTAACTCTCTTAACACCATGTCAACCTTTGTTTAAAGGGGCATTTAGATACCCAAACTTCATGGGTCTTTGCCTAAACTACGATAAAGACAAACAACTGCGGGCAAACAGGAATAAGCAAATGGAGATAATTTTTTGAATCATCACATTTACAATTATTGCAGTTCATTAATTTGCACCCAAAGGTCTGCTTCTTAAAACAACACTGCCAAGAGAGCTTAGGCACCTTTCTAAACTCAGTCCCTTTAAGCCCAGACACTGGCCCAAGAAGTTCCATTCCAAAGACGACCCTTTTCAACTCTGGACTTCCCACCTCCTCAAGCTCCCCAAGCAGGACTTAAACATTGCTGCCAGAAACAATCGCTCAAGTTGTCACTTCAGAAAAGAAACAAATAACAATTTTTAGCCATGTGTATTTGCCGTCTAATTCACTGCCTAAAGACTACTTAAATTCCAAGTGTGTACACCATGGACAGGTGAAAAATGCTCCACAACGTTTGGCCAAAGAATTCCTCTTCTTCCTCTCATTCCTTCTCACTCTCATTTTTTATTTTTCAGGATCAAATAATTCACATTGAAATGACACAGATTATTACCTCAGTTGTTAGGCTGCAAATCAAACAATTACATTCAGGTTATAATTATAAACTAACGAGTCTTTAAAACAAGAGCTTTGGCAAAGAAGCATTTAAGTGTTAGAAAAACATTCTTCAATAGTAAGATATGCTCTCCTTATTACACGCTAAAGGTTTAATAAATCTGTTTAATATTCACAGTAAAGTAGACAGAAATAAAACCAAATGCTCTGGTTTTGAACATGTATAAAGGGAGGAAAACCGGCTGCTGAGAGAAGGGGAATAAGAGAAAAGTAATCTATGTCAACTAACAAAACCTGATTTATATTCCCAGTCTGAGAAAATGATCAGAAAGAAACCAAAATAAGATTGTTTGACCTATGCACCAGTCACAGCGTATGCCTTAAAGAGGAAAAAAATGAATACTATGTATCACTTATTACCTTCCTTCGGTTTGATATGTCCAGAGAGAAGATGTATGAGATAAATTTCTGAGGCTGAATTTTTCCCAAACAGTTTGACAAATTAAACAATCACAGAGATATAAGATTTCCAAGATCCTGGGTAGAAATCCTCATAAGTGATATATTGCTTTCATTAGGGTTTCAAAAACAAAAATACATGTTTAAGAAGAAGAAAAGAAAACAAAAACATTAGAGAGTGCTCTTTCCTTCTGCTTATTAAACCTTTCCCAAGTTTTCTAAAAATTTTGTTCAGTTCAGAGAATGGCATTCAGGAAGATATTCTTTCAGTTGTAGTTTCACCATTTCGAGGAACATAGTTCATGGGGATACCTGACCTTGCAGACTAGGAATCAAGATTATGAGCATTTTTTTTTTCAATACGATGAGGTAATATTCCAACTTCTTTGTAAGTGTGGATTTAAAAATGAAATAAAAGCCTCCAGTGATTTAAATTTCTTCAATCTGGGGATTAAGAGACTTGCTTTTTGAGGGGATATGCTTATAAACTCTGGAAATCCAAACGTCTCATTTTTCAGGCTGACTATCTCTACAGGCCTTCATCACGTGTGAAAAATCATTGCCACGTTCCATGAAACTGGGAGGACGACTTCAATGAAAAGCTGTTCCTAATTTCAGTCCATTTGATTGGGGAAAAAAAAAAATCTGCTCTTTAAATCCATAAGAAAAACTGTTTACACAGTTCTTTCTTGTTACAGAAGTTTAATTCATGTCATTTAGACCTACATTTCCCATCATTATTGAGAATGCATTTCTCAAAAATCTATTGTTCCAGGACCCTATATGCAATTGTCTTTCAAAAACTTAGAGGATTAAAACCAAAAAAATCTGACTTGAACACAAGCACTAAACATACAGTTTTCAATCACATAAAAAACCAAAATTGAGAGGCTGGGTTTTTTGATGTTGTTGTTTGGTTGCTTTTTTTTTAACTTTAGCACAATATGTTAAAGTTTTACTTCACTCAGAATTTTAAGTTTCCATTTAAGAAGTTGCTGTGATATAATAGTCCAAAAGGACTGTACCTCAAAAATACTTTCTCTTTTTCCCTGAGCATTTTCCAAGGAAAATAATTTTTCATATAACACAAAATGAGAAGCAAACAATATTTCATTGTCTTCTTTGATGTAGTTTGTACAAAACAGTTGTACTGTCCAAGCCACTGCTTCCAAAAACACTTACACGCCCACAATAAATCAGCAAATTCAATACTTTGGTACCCCAGTAGCACAACGTGAATAACTGATTAATTTGTGTTTGTTCTCCTATCTATCCTGAAAACAAATATAACTGCTCCAAACATTGAGAGGTAGGTAGAAAGTAAAATATTTTTCTTTCACTCACAAATATGTGTTGCATTTTCTTTAATATTCACAGAGGGCTGTATTTAATTTAGTTCATTTTAATTTTACTTTGGATTGCGCTTAATTATATTGCAACACAAAGTATCATTCTGACATGAGAATTCTGAGCATGTACAAATGTAATGGTGGGATTTAAATTTCCCTTCCCCACTTCTTTTTTTTTTAGATAATGTGCACTATTTAAGTCAGTTATATCAATCTTAGTAAAAATACTTTTGTTTGAAATTCATATTGAGTTATATACCTAAGACATCTCTAGATTTATTTGAATATTAGAATCCCAAACACAGAAACTGTTGTGTCACTCAATATACAATAGTAATTGTATGAATGATGATCTGGCAAAGGATTTATTGGTTTTAATTTCAGCTACTCTGAATCTTTGCCTTCCTGTAACCCATCAGATTAATTCAAAAACACCCATTTTACCTAACGTTAACCCTCACCTCATTGTTCTCCATTGGACAACAAACTGTTCCCTGAGACTGTTCGTGGAAAATACAGATAATATTAACATTTGGAGGACAATAAAATTTTGGGAAAAAAATACAATCATTTAATACTGAACACATTCAATCTGTCAATGTATCATAAGGTCTTTTTTCATGTGCACCAGAGCTTGCATACAGAATACTTTCCGAGATCCTGTGCCGGGGTGCTAAAAGTTTATGAGCTCTAAAGCCAAGCACACAAATTCATATATATAAAAGACAGGAAGCTTCACTAAGAGGCCACTTGAGACTCAGCAAGTCCCTAAACCACGTGCTGCTGGGAGATACGGCTGTTCTGGGGTCACACTTCCATGGACTGCTCCTCCCCACATCTGCCACCCAGAATGCCACCGGAGAGCTCAGCCCCAGATCTTAGGCACTAAACAGCCGTGAGTCCAACAGACACAAAAACTGCTTCCCTACCTTCCTACTTTGGAGAGATAGAATCATACAATTGTCAGGGTTGGAAGGGACCTCACAGATCATCTCGTTCCAACCCCCGGCCACAGGCAGGGACATCCTCCACTAGATCAGGCTGCCCAGAGCCCCGTCCAGTCTGCCCTTAAAAACTCCCAGGGATGGGGCTGCCACCCCCTCTCTGGGCAACCTGTGCCAGGGTCTCCCCACCCTCATGGGGAAGAACTTCTTCCTCACGTCCCATCTGAACCGACCCATTTCCAGCTTCAATCCGTTCCCTCTGGTCCTATCACTGCCCGACATCCTCAAAAGTCCCTCCCCAGCTTTCTAAGATGTAAGTACTAATCCAATCACTTTTCAGCAAACATCCTTATAATCTATTTTGCATAGAGACTTTAATTCTATGGCTTAGACTTTACCAAGTTTATTAATGACTTTGTAATTACGCAAACTGCGGGTGCAACATTCAAATATGTAAGAAGAAACATTACTTTCCTAGTTACAGCCAGACACAAGTCTCCAGTACAACACGTGGTTGTGCTGTACCACCCCAGCACTCGGCTCTTATCTGATCCCGTGGGAGTCAAGTCACCAGATACGCTCTTTGGCTGTTTAATGACACTTGCATAATTGCAGGCGCACAGAATCTTAATGAAGAAGAAAGAATGATTGTCTTCAATACAGTATTTGACTTCTCTCTCCTTCTAGGGTGTGAGGCGTTCGGCTCTGCTTGTCTTTAGGAAGGATATACTCAAGTATTACAAAGTTAAGAACAAGGCTGCTACTCTTTCGGATCAGCTAGTTCCCAGCAGATGAACCAAGTCCGTTTTAGTTTCACAGACTATCACTCTGAGAGCAAGCTATTTGTTGTGCCCTAACTATACTCTTTTCTGTTTTTTTTTCAAATCACTTTACTTTGCATTTATTCTTAACTCTCAATCTCAGAGAGTTTAGTGTGATACCTTTGTAAAGCTGTTACAGCAGGAGCATTAGAACTATGGAAAACCTGATTTGTCTGTATATCAACCTTTAAACGCTGGCCAGACTGGTTCAAAGAGAGGGCTGAAAACTACCTGTTTCTCCCCTCATTTTCCTCTGGTAAATCCTGATCGGAAAAAGACCATCACAGAGGTCTACAGAGAATATCACAGTGACAGCATGACTCAATATCTGCACTGAAGATATCTGCACACACCAAATCAGCCCTAATTCATTCTTTCATCACCCTAAGATGATGAATAATATTCTCTTAAGAATTTGAACGCCACTGTTAAGTAAATAATGATAAAAGGGTAGGTGTATTTAGAGCATCACAAATCCACAGCTTTTGTTTGCATTCTAGGCAGTATCACTTAATCAGTAGAATTCTCCTGCACATCTCATGCAAATACAGCCCAGAAGTTAATTGTGCAAAAAATTTAAACAATGTCAAGGCTCCCAGTAATTCTCTGCACGTAGCTTTTTATAATTCAGTTTTCCGATGTTACTAACCCTAACACTAGTGGCTTATTACATTTGTAACAGGTATTCAGGGCAAAAAATCCTTTATATCAAATATGCCTAAAACAAGCAGGAAGGATCACTTCTATTTGGTGTTTTCAGGCAGGTTGAGAACAAAACACTTGTGAAAGGGCCGTATACTCTGATACACACAAGAGCTGCTTATCTGGAGCGTAAATGCAGAGTAATAATGCTACAAGGGGGAAAAAACAAAAAAAACTTCAAAAAGAAAAAGACCTGTTCTCAATAAAAGTACAAGAAGTACACTTTTTTTTGTACAAGGTGGATTTTCCATTCTTTTTGAGATAACTTCTGTAATAGAATGATGTTTCTCTGCATGTCATATAATGCCCCTGAGTTACTGTTCAAGTGAAGTGATCTCCTCAGAGATATTTGAATGTTCTCTACTTCTCCAGTCAATTGCAGTTCTGACGTTCCACACTGTTACCCTACTTGGATTTCATTAACACCTAATTTACAAGCATAAACCACGTAAATGATTGCAGCAGATGCAGAAAAATAATTCTAATTTGGGTTTAAGTCTTCATTTCCTAATCTAATTCAGTAACAATAAAACCCTCTCTCTAAAGAGTAGACAGGAAGATGTTATGCACAAACCCAACTGAATAAATATTCTCAGCGTGGGCATTTAATTTCTGGAAACAGCCCATGAATGGAGGAGTAATGTCCCAAACTATGAACAAAGCAATGAGGGAAACTGTTCTCCACATAAGGATTACAGTGATAAAATAATTATGAGATAGGAAATCCTTAATATCTCCAATTACGAATTTTCTCAGTGTTTTACCTTTAACATACACAATACTTGGCTTCACAGGAAATTTCCTGGGTGCTGAAGATCGTATCTACTAGGATTTACCTCAGTCTGTGGATACAGAAGGTCTTTGTCCTTTCAGGGTTCTTTTAAGCAAGAATTTAAGCTTGATTGTCTTGTAAAGCACAGGACAGTGTAGAGAGACTTTTGTAGGGGTAACCTGGGAAAGAAAGAACGATATTACCTTTCAATGGGTTTAATTCTTCTGATCTCTGGAACCACTCCCAAAGGATGCATAGAGACATAGACTTCAGTGGGAAATCCGCTGCCTCATCTATCGTAACTTCCTTGTAGCAGTAAACCCAAATTTTTTTAATACCAGAGCTGTATTGATGCTTATTTTAATGACCTCACATTTCCACCATGTCCATTTTTTTTGCCACTGTCACTTTTTGTACTAGTGCATATCCATCACTAAACTGTAACAACAAAGAGCCATAGTTCAGTTTGGCAGTAGATGAACTGGTGAGTTTTGGTCATGCCAGAGATGCTGCTAACGCTCACTCTAGGACACACAAACTAAATGAGCCACGTGACAAACTGATTTGAAGAGAGGAAATTTTACAGCTATGCAAATGCTGCAGAATTAGGTCATAATGTCTGCAGCCAAATTTTTATTGCGGTAGATTACTTTAAAATAAATAGCAAGTCACCGATGGTCAGTCTGATGAAAGAACAGATTTAAATTAGTAAAAACTTACATAAACTTCTACAAGATTAAACACTTTTACTATATTCAAAAAGCACTCTACATTTGCTCTACACTTGCACATTTATTTCATTTATTAATTCAGGCATATGGCTGCACTCAGCATCCTCGGATACTGTTCTCAACAAACACTTATGATCAATACCCTGATGCTTATGTGGAGACAATGAAGAAACACTGAGATTCTGAAAATTTGCTACAAAGCATCCCTGATCAATTAATTTCTAGGTTTAAAACTTACAGCTAGAAAATAATGTCCTGTTTATGAGTTTTTCACAGACAGAAACACTAAATCACTGTTTACATTATTTATTATACAATCTCTTTAATTTCTGTAATAGTGACTTTTCTTCATTTTCTAAATTGCAGCAAAAATTAACTATTCAATATTTTCAATTTCAGAAATACAATTACTAACAGAAAAGACTACGTACAGCATTTCATACTACTGAACTTCTTGAGGGGGATATGCAAAAATCCCTCCATCTTTCAGAAGACACATTTTCAACTTTAAAAGTCTCTCAAGCTAATTTAGGATAAGCAACATAGGAAACAACAGGAATAAAACAGAAGAGAGGATCTGTATAACACTCATAAAAACACATCTGCATGCTGGAAACTCAGATTGTGCACCTTCAAAATCTCTTGTTTCAAGATAACCAGCACTTACAGGACATGCTACTCAAAACCAGTTTAACCTTTCTAAGGAAACAAAAACGCCACATAATTCTAGCATTAAGTGTTGACCGCTGAGGACTTCCAGCAGTTTAAAAAGAATATCTCAGATCAGTGAATTAAAGCTGATGTCTTTCCAGGAGCAATCGGAAAAAAAAAATTAAAAAATTATTCTTGAAGCAAAGAAACCCTGAAACTTGCCTTTTCCAGATGAGTATTTTATGAACATCGCCCAGTGGCACTTTCTGTTTGAGATAACTGGCTGCTACTCAAAAGGGTAATACCTTGCACACTGACATGGAAAAGTAGTTACTAGGACTTTGGAAAAGCAGAAATTTATAATCCACACAGAGACCAGAATCATGAAGAATGGTATCACTCAGTCTTACCTACCTAAGCCAACTGTTATACTTCATTTGACTGAGGTAGGATTAACTGTCACAGCAGGGGGAGAAAACAAGTGCAGTCAGCTTGGAATTTGAGCCAGAGAATTTAAACTCAGAGACTCTTAAACTTGACCTCCAGTCACCGTACCTATGTGAAACACTACTTTAAACAGCACACCTGAGCAGAAGAATAGAACAACTCTGGCACATCAGCTCTCTTCCTTGACCTAGAGAATCAGGAGCACAGAGGAGAGGGAACTTACCTGGGGTATGTCAAATCTACAAGTTTTATTCAAAGATGGCCTTGAATGCCAGCTTTCTCTATCTTGGAAAAGTTAGGTTATCTCTCTCTAAGGGACTCTGTTTTCTGTTATTTATGCAAATCTGTGCATGAAACACAGCGTGAAGGTGCATGGCTGAAAATCCAACATCACAAAGTGGGAGCTGACATCACAGGCTGATTGGATCCAGAAGTCAGTATTTTTAACAATAAATATTTTTTATTAAAAGAATAACAACAGAAAGGAAAGCTATTGGCTGGTAGCTATTGACAGGTTAGCATATATGTTTCAGAGGCTTTTATCCCAATTTAGAGTACACTCAAAATAAACTCATAAAACTTTCACAGATTGTGAAAATCGGTTCTCAATTCTGTGTTGTCTTTACACTGAAAAGCATTTTAAATCAGCTCAAATATATGCAACAATATCACTCCATGGATCCATAAACAGAGACTACACTCATCCTTTATTGATCATATCATTACTTTTAACTTCCTACTGTATTTTCTCTTGCCTTCAACCCTCTTCCCTACTGACTTCTACACATTCATTGAAACATCCATTTTGCTGTAACTCCTCACATGAGCTACCTGAACAGTTGGTATTTCGGGAGTGATTTAAGATAGAATATTCTCTCGTTCATGAAATCCCACGTATCACTTGAATGGATGCTTCTGTTGGAGTCAGAGCCTACTGTATGTCCCTATTGCCCCTGGAATCTGATGGATTACAGCGAGCTTCATAATAGTTTCGAACTCCCCGACACACTTGCTGACAAGAGAACGGGTACGAGGAGACTTGAACAGCTAACTAAAGTTGACAGTCCTGTCAGCATTTATGAGAGATGTTTGGACAGAGGGTCAAGCAAAGGGTGGAGGAAGACTAGAGCTTGAAGGATCCTGATGGAGAGAAATTCAGCACACTTGCTTTTGCTTTGATTTTCTTGGGTTTGTCCATTTGCTACAAAATTAATATAGAGCCTGATCAAAGGACGTTACTTGAATAACTTACCTCTTTACTTCTGAACAGAAGGAACTGAATTCTGCTGCACTGACAATACACTGAAATCAGTATGCAATCCAAATTTTTATTTTAAAATACATGCAAATATCTATGAACTACTTTTCATATAAATAATTATTGATAGCGCATTTTAACTTCTCTTTACAAATTAATAAAACGTATATAATTCCACAGAATTGGAGAAAAATTTAGGTTGCAAAGGATCTCCTGTTCAAAATTCTCTCAAGTATATGTCGCTGCTCAGGGCTTAGTCCAGTCAAGTTTAGAAAATCTCCCAGGTTGAAGAGCCTGCAATACTGTTGAACCGATTTTCAAGTTTTAATCACACTCATGATGAAAACATGCTTACATCTAACTAGAATTATACTGCAATTTATGATCATTGCCTCTCATCCTTTCACTGTGAGTCTCTAAGACTATGATTACTTGCTCTCTATGCCCTCTCATCAAACACTTACAGACACCATTAATATCTCCCCTTCTACCCTTAAGGCTTCAAGCCTTAAACTCTGCACTTTCAGTCTCCCCTTGTACCACATGTGCTCCAGCCTCTTAATAAGACAATCAACAACATTGATATGGTTGGGTTTTTCTGAGCAAAATCCATGTATAGAATCATAGAATTGTCAGGGTTGGAAGAGACCTTAAAGATCATCTAGTTCAACCCCCGGCCATGGGCAGGGACATCCCCCACTAGATCAGGCTGCTCAGAGCCCCATCCAGCCTGGCCTTAAAAACTCCCAGGGATGGGGCTGCGACCCCCTCTCTGGGCAACCTGTGCCAGGGTCTCCCCCCCCTCATGGGGAAGAACTTCTTCCTCACGTCCAGTCTGAACCAATCCATCTCCAGCTTCAATCCATTCCCTCTAGTCCTATCTCTATCTGACATCCTCAAAAGCCCCTCACTAGCTTTCTTGTAAGCCTCCTTAGATACTGGAAGCCACAATGAGGTCTCCTCGGAGCCTTCTTTTCTGCAGACTGAACAGCTCCAGCTCTCTCAGTCATTTTCCAACTTTCTTTCTTATCCAGTCAACTAGTCTGCATCTACAAATTGCCCAAGCTTACCATAGCGGACCACATCAAAGCCCTGCTAAAGTCAAATCATCCGACAAAAACCCTCCACTAGGCCCTGTCTAGTACGTCCGTGTCTTCCTGGTCCTAGGGAGCCCCAACTGGACACAGCACTCCAGTTGTGGTCTCACTAGATCAAAATAGAAGGGGTGGATCACTCCCCTGAGGTTCCAGGCTGCACTCCTGGTAGCTTGGCACAGTATGGGTTTGCCCTTCCTCACCGCAATATCATCTCTGTTGTACTGCACAATCTCACATAGCCTCGCCAGGGAAGACTTCCCGCTGAGCATAAAAGGCTCAACTATTCTCTCACAGCATTGCCATAGCAATCAGCTCGTTTGATTTTCGCAGTACTGAACATTAGAAAAGATGGCGAAATGTCAGGAACCCATAAAGAAATTGTGAGTAGAGAAGACAATGGCAGTTGCATAACGTGCGCTTTATTTTTACATCCAGTTCAAAATATATGGTTGAATTACTTCTGGTACAACAGGTAAAAAATGACAATGATCCTAAACAAGCTAATCTGTGACTGAATGCAATAACTTCTATTGTGCCAATTACTTAGACTGAAGTCTACTCTAATTGTCCTGTGACAAACTGTTCATCTCCCATTTAAACCTTGTATTGATTTCTTTCCTGTCCATATTGTATCAATCTGGTGTAATATTTTGGGAGACACATCTAAGCACTGTGCTAGAGTGCAAGTGATTGGCATGAGATCCAGTTTCTATCAGAGGTTCAGTGCTTCACGGGCCCATGCAGATTTTTCTGCCGATAGAAAATAGATTTATGCAGTCCTATTGCATCATTAGTGTTTATGGAACATTTGATTTACTAGGTCTTCACAATGACTTAAGAAAAAGATATATCAAGTTTGTTCTAATGATTCCGAGTTGCAAAAAAAGGAAGCATTTTAAATATTGACAAAATGGAACAGCTCTCAGATCAAATTGTTGTGGCAACTGGTGCAATCAACCTCGATTATTTAAGTCAACATCAATGCTCTGGTGCCTAAAATTTTTTATTTCAAAATTTTGTTTCTATCAGGTTGTCTTTCACTCAATTTCTACAAGATTACTTATCAATATAGCAGTTTTATTAGCAATAAATGAACTCATAATCAAGAGAAAGCATGATGACAGCAACAGATTCAGAAGCACATATGATGAATAACCTCTGGGACCAGAGTAGTTAAAAGAGAGCTTAATTAATTACTGGACTAAAGTAAAAATATATTTGGATTATTCCTACCTTTGTACCAGATTTTTTTTTTTTTCCAAACAGGTTTTCTTATTTTTTTCTCCTGAACTCGTTCCTGAATTATTAGCTCTGGTGACAAGTATTGTTTCCACACTCTTAGCAATATGGCTTTACACACCATGTAATGTAAGGCCAGGGAGAAAAGATCTTACTCTGGGGAAAAGAAGTGGCAAACGAGACACAGCTCATGTTGATCCTCACCAACTTGATAACGACCTTATCTGTCAGTAGCTCACAGTAGAACGTTTTCTCTGCACAGTTTCCCCTAGTTAACTACTAAAATGGGAGTTGCAGTATGTATCTGCTGCCTGTGAGGATATCATTGCTTGGGTGAACATCTGTATTATTAGTTGAACATCTCTGCTATTAGTGAACATATATATTATTAAGACATATCCCAAGAATCCAGTCTTTTAGCACGCTTAGCATATGAACAGGCAAAGTCATCTACCTGAAGCAGAAAGTAATACCAGAAAAAAGAAATCCTGCTGATTTCAGGACAGTGCTTAAGGTACTCTATATTAAGCTAGCAAATGCTATGGAGACTTGCCTAGATGGGAAGATATCAGCACATGGAATGTCACCCACCCCTGCATGGCACAGCCCAACTCGCCTCCCGTTTTCATCTGGCATCTTCAACTGTAACCGGCAGAGGCATTTAAACCAATTCTTGCTGTTCCGAGAAATAGGATCATCAGCAACATCGTTTTGCTTGTTTGGTATGCGGGCTTGAAATATTTATAGCTAACGTGCAGTGCAGTGGATTGTTAATGAGAGTACGGCGTTTGGAATGGCCACCTACCTATTTTAACTGCCCTTCATACTCAGAATACAGACCACAAACTCTGAACTTTCTTATTGTTGCTGCTCTTTTGTTATTAAAAATGAATACCATTTTTATTTGGGTGAAGAGTGCAAGATCATTAGTATTACCTGAGCACATTGTTCCTTTGGGCTAGGGAAATAAGGAAGGGAGAGAAAGTTAACTTTAATGAGCCCTTTCTCAATTTTTTTCAGTAGACACACTCCAGTGCTGTACACACTGGCACATTGGGTGTGCTCCTTCCCTTCTCAGAATACAAACACGGTTCTAGTTGGCAAATATATGCCCAACTCCCTCAAAAACATCATCTGAAAGAGAAGTCTGCTAAACTATTCAGCTCTACAAGGTGCATTCACTGCTAAAAATCAACCAACCTTGCTTGATGAAGGCATGAACCTGAATTATCCTTGCATTGTTAATTAGCACATTATTTAGGGATCACCGCTCTCATCTATTTTCTTTCCATCACTTACTAAGCACTGGGTAAGCGTCCCAGTTATGGCTGGGACAGAGTTAATTTTCTTGTTAGTAGCTAGTACAGTGCTGCGTTCTGGATTTGGCGTGAGAATAACGCTGATGACACACGGATCTTTTAGCTGCAGCCCAATAGTGCTTATCTAAAGTCAGGGATGTTTCAGTTTCCCGTGCTCTGCCAGCGAGCAGGTGCACACGAAACTGGGAGGGAACATGGTCAGGAGACTCGACCCAAACCAGTCAAAGGGATATTTCACACCACAGGACATGGTATATACACTGGGTGGGGTTGGACAGGAAGTCTTTACAGCGGCTCAGGGATTTTCTGTCCTATTAAACTATCTTTATCTCAAATCATGAGGTTTACTTTTTTTTTTTTTAAGAAAAAAACCCCAATTGTCTCCCCAATCCCACTGCATGGGTGTCTGGGGGGCGTAAGTGAGCAGCTGTGTGGTGCTTAACTGCTGGCTGGGGTTAAGCCACAACAAGAAGAAATGGTGTTTCCATAGGTTGCACGTAAAAATTATTCGCCAGGCACTACATTCCACGTAACAGACGTCTGACATTGCCGCTAAATAGGAAAAGCACATTTTTTTCAGACACGCACTTTCACATACCCATTTAAATATTTTCTGAGAAAATGACAGTCAGATGCTCTTATCACAACAGACATGTACAAACCTTTGTGCTGGTAAACCAGCTATGCAATGTAAAGTCAAACTGTTACCTGCAAATGCAAAATGCAATTCTCTCTTGCGCTTGACATGCTCTAATTCTTTAGTTCCCTCTTAAAATGAAGGGGAAAAAAAATAGAAGGTATTGGAGAAGGGAAGTTCTAGTAGTAGGGCTTGAAATATGAGTGTCAAAGTCACGTAGGCAGGAAAGAACACAAATCAAGCCAGAGAAATTAAATGTTTAAAACAGAATAACATATCCTCCTTCCATTCTCTAGTTTATTTAGGACTAAAAGCACATTTCTGTTTTCGTGCTGTAAGATACTTTTTTTGCTTTTATTTTAAATCTTTTTTTCTTTTAAATTGTATTTTACATAATGTGACACAAATCGCATACTGCAGAGGAAACTGTCTTGGCGAATGAAACCATTTTAATATCAAGAGGTTTATTAGCTGTTGAAATCTATTTAAACACAGGCATTCAATTTTACATTGCTTGACTTTTATGGAGGAGCTGTTTTACAGGATCAGGATTTTGAATAGACAAGATCACAACAAATACTTGTGACTTTGACGTGTGAGATCGGAGACATGAAGAAAGAATTATCGAAATTTTCAGAGTTATTCATACAGATCAAAATATTTTCATAGGCCAGAGACTTTCTAATATATTGTATTTGTTATGCTAATACCTTCCTGACATGCCATAATGAGAAACTGTATACATCATGGACACACACTACAAAAAAAAGCACCCAGGACTGTTAAATTTAAAACTGCTGAAGCATTTTAATGTTTAATTATAGATTTCTATTAATACTTTCGAAACTTATTACCTTATTGATCACAGAGTATTGAATACAATATGTTCATATATTACAGAATAAAAAGTATAATATGTTAGGCTACTGTTTCATTTTTGTTTTAAGCAGATGGTACAAAGGCAGCTTGATCTGTGTGCTATAAATAGCATCATGGGCATTTTTTTTTTTAAATGTACTGCAGCAAGAGACATCTTTACTGTAACACTTGACCAAATTGCCAGCTCCAGTTAGAGCTACAAAAATTGAAAAATTGAACTTTGTACATTAGATTTTACAGCACTTTAGGCTCTTCATGCCTGATGTATGATAAAGAAAAGCGAGATTTTTATGAAAAAGTAAAGAAGCAAATCATTGCAAGATTTTAAATTACACTGAACATTCTGCATGAAACTTCAATCCATCAAATGGCCACTGAAAAATGAGGTAATTACCTACAATAATTTGCATGTTAAGAACTAATACAATATTACAAAGTAAAGTCCAGTTGCACATTAATTGTGAAAGCAATGCATAATTTCCTGATTAATGTTTCATGCCTAATATTCTTCCGTGCTCTGTCAGATGCTAAATAACAATATGGCCAATCAATCTACAGCAAGGAGGCTCAGACAAGAACTGAGCTCAGTTTTCCTAAATCCTGATGCAACCATTTCTGTTACAATAGGTAAAACTGTGACATTTATAAAAGCAACTATTCAAATTGAACTGAAAAGCTCTTTCAAATAATTAAACTTTTTTGGTAAAAGCACCCAAGGCACAGTCTCGGATCCTTCACATGCAGAAGTAAAACTCCGATTCGTCCAAAAAAGGGACAACGGAGCTAGAGAGGGAGAGCAATGAGAGGGTAATATATTGTCACCCATGCGCACACCATGGCTCATGGGTGTCTGTCTGGTCAGCAAAGGCTAAGCACGTCCAAGAAATTCTGTGTTCAGTCTCTCTGGAGAAGGGTTTCTATCCATGCTCCTCTATCGAGGCAGGAAAGAGTAATTCCTCAAGGACCGAAACCTGTCCTGTCAGCCAGAGACAGGGTGTCACACTTTTGAAAGAGCGTCAAGCAATAAATGAAAGGATGACAAAAGAAAGAAAACCAAAAAATGCTGCTAATAAATAGTGCCAAAACAAGGCGCTGTTAACTGTCAACAGCAGAAAACAAGTGTGGCCCGGAATTGCTCTCTTCTGCATTAGCCAACTCAATGGACAGATTCTTTTCCAGGCGTAATTTGCTAGGTATAAGAATTAAAAACAACAATTACGGGACCATAAAGTCTCTTGACTTTCTTTTGGGTTGCTGGGAAAACCTCTGAAAGGTTTGACAGGTGAGTTACTACCCCAGCATCATTCGAAACAGCAAAATATTTCACAGAACTCGGAGAGAATGGGTGAGTAAATTTTCAAAGCAGAACTTTAAAACAACAGATAATCAGAAAGAACAAGTCAACTGGAAAATACAGTTAAAAACCAGACCTATTAATGGAAGAACTGGCCACCTAGAGAAAGAAGAGACTTAGAGAAAGAATATTTGATTTTCACTGGACATCGAGGAAATTGCCAGAGATCTTGCTATCCAATGGATGCAGTAACAAGGAACTCGATTTTTTTTTTTTAACGAGCGATGCCACCGATTTAACCAAGTGACCTTGAGCAACGCACGTGACTGAAGTGTGTTGCTTTCCTCATTTGTAAGAGGTATTATTCCACCTATTTAACAGCAGTATTTGGAAACTTGATTAATTTACAAAAAACTGCCTCCAGACTCTTGAAGGAAGGTGACTCTTAATTGATCTTCCCTAAAGCAGATAATTTTGATTAGAATGGAAATGGCAGTAAAGCAACTACGGATTTCCAAAGTCAGACTCTAGGGACAGATTCAATGTGCTCATTTTTTAATCCTTAACTAAACAATAACTCTTTGCTGGGGGGGGGGATGAGACTATGTTTTATGTTAATTTCCTTGCCTACACCTAAGCTGTATGATCAGTTCTTCAGCTGCGAAAGCTAAGATTTCACACTAACCACGTGTAAAGATGTGTCAAAATTTATCAACCTGATGGGTACATTTTTTGAACCATTCTTAAAAATAAATAAATAAAAAAATCTGTCACCTACCCATGAAAATGAAATAAAAAAAAGAACAAAAAAAAAACCTTATGTGGTTTAAAGACATCCTGAGAAACTCGCTAGTAATTTTTTTATATTCTTGTACTGTCATCCTGTATCACCTTCCAACCTCCAGTCAGATGTCTACAGAATCCTGCTGGGAATCTCAGAAGCCAGAAAAGCTGAACAGCTTACTGCAGCAGGCGGGAGCAGCTCCAGTTTTACCAACAGTTTTCTTATTCTCACCCCTTCTCAAACTCTGAGCTGGGCTTTCTTTGCCACTTTTTTCAGGATTAGTCAATGAATTTAGGCTTTCAGACCTGGCACTTAAAACGAGGTTACCACACTTTTGCTATTGTTTCACTGCGGGGTCAATCCAAAAGTTTTTTGGAGTCCATCATGGCAGTAAATGGCTCTCCAATGAGATTATTACATAGCAGCATTATTTATTAACTACTGCAAACACTTGATCTTTGTACTTACTTTCTCAGTTTTATGGAAAATCCTACTCCTGCCAGTAGAGGATCACACAAAATACATACCCTCAGGCAGGAGAAGCAAGAGAATACAAGACAGTGGAAATCACAGCTAATTTTTCCCATCTTTTACATAAAACGTAAAATATTTTAGTTCTCCTCTGTGGGGTGCTTCTAAATGAAATAAAAAACCGTTATTTATCATTGTCCCTTTCTCAGTTTTCCCAGCCAAGCTCTGATGACAAAATTAGGATGAAAACTGCTTTATGTTTTGTGAAAAGTTGCTTCAGAGAAATCTCTATGCTACACTAAAGCAAACGTTGCTCCTCTTTATGTGTACTATGCTATACCTGAAACTCCAATGAATTAAGAATTTACCCATGTGAATACACGCTTTCAAGAGTCACATAAGTAGAAAAAATTCCCAAACACTTCTAAATGCAATATGAAAAAAGGAATTTCTAGCCTAATAAAGTTTTAAGCATCTCCATCATATGGATAATATTTTAGGTGTCATTAACTATTAAACCTTCTAATTTGAATGAGCATATATATTTTTCTCACCATTATTTTTACTTTAAGTTAGCTAATAGACTTTGATTTAGCAACCCATATTGCCTTCTCTTAAGAGTAGTTCCATGAGCAGTAGACCTAATAAAGACCAATTTTTCAGATAGTGTGACATAGTGTATTATCTAAATAAAATTTTGCACATAGAAAAACCTTACTTATCTTTTTAATTGCAAGTAATGTGAAAGTATATTCATTTTCAGAGGCAAGATAATTCACTATATTGGTTCCCTATGCAATATATTGAATGAAAAGGAAATACTAAATACAGAATTAAGTGTGAGAAAGCATGAAAAAAAAATAGAGCTCCAATTGATTGGCAAGTATCTACAAAAAATGAGTATCGTTCCGTTACTACAGGTAGTTATACTGAAACTATTGTTTGTTGCCACTGCAGCCATTTCTTGTAGCTGATGCTGCAGTAAACTAGCTTTTTCGTACAAAAATTAATAAAAATGTAAAAGATAACACAAGTAGCAAAACTAGTACTTAAATGTTTACAACATCTTATCCTATAAAGATTGTACTTTGTAAGGAACTCTAACTCAAGCCATGTTAATATTTACCAAGTAAATAATTACTCATCAGTAATTATGGTTAGGATTGGAGAGGTAGTTTGGGAACCAATAACAGGTACACGCTGAAGAAAATCTTCTAAATTTTCAGAACCAATCAGTATTGCTCACTGGCCTTGTAAGAGGACTAGTGCCAGACCAGCTAACACAGAGATAAGGTGTTAAGGTATTTTGCCTTTTCCCATCTCTCCGTGTCGTGATCCATGCTCACAGACGCTGCAGGAACAAGGGTGTTGGGCTGTAGGGAAGAGACTTCTATGGAAAGCCACGTAGACTTATAGCTTCGGGAGCACTGTTTTTAAAGGGCATGCTGTGCATTTGAGTCTGTGCGAAAGGAACATGATAGTTACGGTCCTGTCTGCTCTCCAGTTATCCAACACAAACAGAATCAGCATCACAGAGAGCAGAAGCAGTAACTTTCTAACTATGTTCACTGTAGGAGAATCTAGAATGCCTTTTTTTTTTCCTTTTGACACATCTGCTAGAACCTTCGTGAGTTATGCTGAATACCAAAACCTGGCAGAGTCTTTCAATATTTATTATTTAACTAAGAAATACACATAACAGCTTTCACCTAAATACACACATATACTTATCTCTGCATATGTCTCTCTCTCTCTCTCTCTCTCTCTATATATATATATATATATACATAAAAAATAAACTTT
>NW_009715407.1:36234-46059 GCF_000703405.1 Apaloderma vittatum | reverse complement strand
AGAAAAGGTGCAAATAAAGATAAATTATAAATCCTGGGGGTTTGGAATTTTAATTACAGAGCAACATTTGACAGTGATTAAAGAGTTGCTCTGAACCTTAGGTCAGCTATGAGTTGCTGGCCACTGTGTTTCACATAATCCATTTTATTCTCTTGCAGTATCTACTTGACTTGTATGGAGTTCCCTCAGCTGCTCACCTTTTAGAAACCAACAAAAGAAGTCTATCCTATCTTTTCTCGTAGGCACGCAACAGCTGGAGTTGGAAAGATTCAGGGAGTGCTAGAAAATGCAAGTACCCAGCCCCTGATGACGCAGCATGACCCTCTCCGTGACCAGATACCAGATGCATCCAAGAAAGCCTAAAAAGGAAAACAAAATCCCCAGCCCCAGCCAGCCCCCACCTCACTCCCGCAGGGCACAGATCTGCCACCTTCCTTGGCTTGTCCCGGAGAACATTCCCTGCTTTTCACGGGCAGGATATCGCACTGAGATGCGGTCATTTCAAGTAAGCAGCTCTGAGCTCACACACTCTTATTTTGCAAACTGGTGTTACTGTTTTGCCAGAAATCCATGAAAGACAAGCTCAAGAAAAGAACATACTAGTGGTAAGCTAAAGACAGTCGACTTCCCTCCCACTCAACAGACTTAGAGTACTAAATAAAACTGGCAACGGCACAAGCACAGATTTACTCCTACAGATAATTCAGCGGTGAAAGCATAAAAAAAAACTGGTTTAAACTTTTGTGGGTTGTTTTTTTTCATGTCACAAAAAAAATCCAGCAATTGAGGAATAGAAATTCAAGGGAAAGCATTATCTCCCGTCCTTTGTATCCAGTCTAATTCTGAATCATTTCTTTCTTACAAGTTCCCACTGTGTTAAAGGAAGATTGTATTTCATGCATAGTAAAATTTGGACTTACTTAAGGCTTAAGCAGACCCTACACATTTCATTCAAAACAAACAATGTAATGACTTTGTGATTAAACTGTTATAAAAATATGCACTTTCCTAAATGGATTTATTTTCCAGAAAAAAGTTCATTAAAATATATATTGTCCATGCCAAAACAACAGTATATATGGGGGAGGGGAAAAAAAAAGTAAGCCTTTCTGAAGCTTAATACAGAAAATATAAAGAAAGACAAAAAGTCTTCATCTGGATGAGAGAGAAATCCAGATGATGACAGAGACTGTCAGTGCTTAAACATGATGGACTATATATTATTGTAGTTCTCGTTTAGGCTGCATCTGTTCGCACTTTTACCCTCAGCTTCAAAAGTTCTACTTGAATCTACACGTAATTTAAGCACGAACTTGTGTGAGCAATATTGTACAAGATACATTTAGTTCTAAATGTATTTTGTAGAAAAAGATTACCATCAAAGATTATGTACCATTAAAGATTAAGAGAAATAATCTAGAACATGTATTATTCTCCATTAAGAAACAGTTTTAAATAAGCTTTGTGGATTTCTCTACCAGTGCAGCTACTTTTACCTCTTTTCATGTGGACAGCTTGAAAAGTAAATGTGATCAAACAAGGGAGAAAGGAATAGAATCTGACAAGGGAAATCAATCTCCAAGTAAATATTGTTTTAATTGCAATGTTTGTACCAGTTCTGACTTCTAAATCATTTTCACACTATTCTCCTTTAAAGAAACAATCTGAAACGTCAATGCCATTTCTGTATAACAACAGGAATTAATAAACTCCAGGCTTCTAGCAGGGAGATTTTGATAAAAGCGCTGTTACGGAAGGAAAGGAATGGTAATTATAAAATCATTTGACTTTTTTTTTTTCAAACTCTAGGTCAAAATACATCCAAGGTGCAAAACGCCTTCAAACAATACAGGACAACAACCGTCTAAGCCTAATTATGAACTGTAGGATAACACATACTCTTGGAGCTTCATTCTCATTGCTTTTTTTTCTACTTATCCATCCTTTTCTCGCTACACGGGTTGTTCATTATTATCCAATAAACCCACCTAACGGGCGTACGCTTCAACGACAGCTGACGTGCAGAGTGTAAAGGCAGCCTCTCCTTCTGCACTGGCACATCGAGCTCTCCTGGCTGGCATTTATTTTCAGGAGACTTGCAAGAACAAATTCAAAATTACTTGGGAGGGCTTAGGAGAGGAAGAAGCAGAAGTCAGGCAGACACTTGCATCGTAAACACTGCGATCAACCCTAGCATTTTCAGCAGAAGCAGAAAGGAAAACATGAGCATCATATTACGATTCCTGAATGCTGTTTCGTGCAAATTTATGCCACGGCGCAATCAGATGCCGCTCTCAGTTCATTTTGGTCTGATCCAATTTACACAAAAGCTGCAGGCAACATCCTGACAAATTCAGCAGCACAGACTTGTCTCTGCAGATGAATATACATGCACATAACACCTTGTACTTCAGCCTTTTGAAAGTTGGACTTGCAAAGCAAATGGCACTATGTACTGATGCAATAAAAAGAGTATTTCTACATCTGCAGATTTGATTGCTAAAAACATCCTGAAACCTTTGTGGACCTTCTTTACCTCTCTGATATTCACCTTTTGTGCCTGAGAACCAACGTGTTCTGCTTCTGTATTGCCTTGGTTGCATTTATCAGCACATTTTTAACCACAACATTGCTCACTTCCCTGGCAAACCATTTTCCAAAAATTTAGAGAGGGAGATAATTTATACTACGCTAAGTGATTTTTTTTTTGATACTGTCTATCCCAGGCCACAGCGGCTGCAGAAATTTATGGTAGGTAAAATTTTCAGATGAAAAATAAAAAGATAAATAAATAATCTCACAACAGGTTTAGACATTGAAGCAGGGATCTTTGAAAGAAATGCTCCATGAGTCCATTAGCTTTTAAAAATCACTTGAGCTCTAAGCTCCTTACATGGTTAGAAAAAAAATCTTTAGCCTGAGCTACCTGATTTATGGGCTCTTACCCAGAGCTTCCAACTTGTGATGAGCATTCAGATATCTAAATACAATGATGTGCATCTCAGTTACACCCACAAAGCTGCAGTCAAAGTAATGAGAATCTTACCGACACACCCTGAAAACTGTGGCCCTTCATACTGGCAAATAAGCATAGATCAAATACGTATAAGCCAAGATTCATTTTTCAATCTTTTTTGTTTCTATCCTTTAAAGAGACTACGTAGGTAAAATAAGTCACATATTTTTCTGCAGATGTGAAGAGTATTAGATATTTTCAATGCACTTGGTTTGCTTTTACAATAGTTATTTAAATGCTTCAAAATATCAAGGAAACAGCAGTGTGCTTTTCTCCTTTAGTCCTATTGATTTAGTTGTTCTTTTACTTCCAGAAAAAAAATCCTTTAAATCAGATTTTTCATTGTCACTTGTTTTCACAAAACCCCACAATTTACAACAATATTTATTCATCATACTTTTGAAAAATCGTTTGGGAGATAAGGGCAGTACGGAGCAAGGATTGGGCTCGCTTATACACAGTAGCTCTAAAGAAAATCCTAAGTATTACCTCCAAGGACTTATAAGAACCCAAATGCATGCAATAAGAGAGGAAGAAAAAACCCTCCAGAATATTTTCTGTATAGATGACCAGAAAGCTCTGATATGGATAAGAGGTTTTTGATTATATTTGTTCATTTTTCATTATATTCAACACCATCAAGTGGTTTCATAGAGGACAAGACACTTTTATTCAGAAATAATATTTTGCTGTATTGGTGTAGACACCTCTCACTTCACTAAAGAGGCTTCACAGAACTCCTAGCAGCAGCAAATATAGTGTCAATTTGATAATTTCAATATGAATTAGTGCAATAAAATATTGCAAATATTACAGAAAATAGTGACTTCATATGTGCAAACCTGCAGGTCAGTCAAAAACCTGTTGTCATATTTCACCCACTATCAGAGGGTGATCACACCATATGCTAGATCTCTCTGGATGCCCAGGCGAGTACTCAGATGTGTTTATTGAAACACTTGAGTTTTTTCTCTCTGGAGGAAAATTTGCCTCTGGCTAATTAAAGATGAGAACAGAGGTTTCAGAGCAAGAGGCCAGATGTTGATCTCTTGTTGCAGCGCAACGTGGCAATGCCACTCCAAACCAACAGCACGGGTGAGGCTTTTCCAAGCGCAAGTAGATGCCCCTAAAATCTCATCGCTACGCCTATTACGAGTTCCAAAGGAGACAGGCACAGTGACAAACCTGCCATCGCAACCTGCCTTTGAGAGGAAATTCAGTGACACAGAAAAGCACATTTGACAAGTACATAGTGAATTCTGCTAAGAAATGCAGAGCTTTGTGCATGTGTGTGTGGTGCTCAACTGACTGATTTTCTTTTTGGGTTTGTGGCTTGTTTTGTTTTTCTTTTCTTTGTATTTCTAGAAAGGTAAAGAGAGAGAGAGAGAGGAGGAACATCTACTCATGTAATTTCTCCTTTCCCAATATAAATTCTTACGCAGCTACATTCTCCCAGTACTGAACAAGGCATTTGTTGCTTCAGTTTGCCCTAAGCAGTACATAGAGCTTTGCTCTAGGGAAGTAGACTCCAGTTGCTTCTCAGTTATCCCAATGTCACTTTACACTACCCTCACTGCAAAAAGAGGTCTTGAAGAAAGTTGAAATCACATTTACGTTCGTTGCAAAACCTCTTCCAGAGATTTCTAGCAGAATTTCCATATATGTAAGAGATGGTTTGTTCACTGGTGAAACGCACATCGGAGCCAGCTGATGTCACCTAGCACAAGACTACAGGCTGCTACTACTAAATGTTAAAACAGTGTGAAATCCTACTTTCTTCATGCTTTTACGCAGCTACAGAAGGAGAGATGCAATCTGGATGTTACTCCTGACGAAACACAGGGCATTCCATGTACAGAGAAAGAATGAGGCTTGTCTAGAAATAAAGTTATAAAAATTAGGGCTGCCGAATGCCACGTTCTAGAAAAGTTTTTCTCCTAGGCTAAATATGCAGTATAACGAGGAAAGATTTTCATTTTTTGCGTGCGCAAGTTCTAAGCGCGGTATTTATCATTTGCTAAATCACACTCATTCTTCTGCATTTTGCCAGCAGTTGCATCAATTGTCATTTAACTGCTCTGAATAATGTGTTCTCTTCCCTGCTGTATTAAACTATTTCTATCAAGGCTAATGATTTTCTGATTTCCACATGCCAGTGAGCTTGGCAGTAACAAATGATGCCTCTCTTTCGCATGTTGCAAGTAGCTTAAATTATATTTTACATACCCATTTAAAGGATCATTAGTTAAGTTAATATCCTTGTTATTCAGGAGGATCAAGCATTTTGGTAAAGGATAGTCTCACTATATATCCTCTGGCAGCTCTGAGCACATTTTGAATAGCCTTGGCTGGTTAAACTCAAACTCACTACATACAGATAGGCCGTAGAAACCCTAAATATTACACATTTAGGCTTATTATGGCTTTGAGACTGTTACCGCTCGACTGGGGAACTATGTATTTCAAAGCAAAATGCATCAAAACTTTTGATTTATTTCTTTTTGACATCTTTTCTGAAAAGAATCATACGAAGCAAGCAGCAAACAAAAAGCTGTGTGAAATTAGGATGCTGCAGAATTTCTGAAGGCGAATAGTAATCATAAAGGGAGGAATTTATAGGCAAAGGCTTCCAAAAGCAAAATCATGCACCACATTTGTGGGTTTCGACTAACTTTGATGTGAGGATAGGCATTATACTAGGCAGTATAATAAGTTAGGCAGCAATCTGTCAGTGCAATAGTAACAGCACTTAGTGATGTCATCATTTCACAAAATAAGCGTTTTAAAATTGGGGTCTATTTATTTCCATTGAAGCAGTTTCACAGGACGTGGAATAAACATCCTTAAGGACAATGGAACCTAAGGACTGTATTTTGGAGGTTTATACAAAGGTAATACAGCAAAATAAATTCTCTCAGCAATCTAAAGTTTCTAGATTTCATTCTGGTTAATCCCCTTTAGTAGATGCAACTCATGTAAACATTTAAAAGGAAAAAAAATTCCTAAAAGGTTTTCAAAGTTGATAAAAACATTTTGCCTTTAAATTTCTAAAACTCAACTTCACAATTTTGATAACAGCTTAAAATCTAAACTTTTTCACTCAACAAATACACTACTTGCTTCCCTTTCCCAACACCAGCTGCACCTCTCTCCAATCCTTTTAATCCTAGGGCAAAAGAAGGGAAAGGCTGGCAGGAGCTAAAGCAATGCACAGAAAGAAATGCTGCAAGCAAACCGCTAAAAAGTCACATGCAGTGAGCAATTCCCTTCTGCAGCATGAACAGACAAGCAAAAAGTTGTGCTGCTGCAGAGCTTACTCTCTCTGATTCCCACAAGGCATTTATCTTGTTTCAGGGTCTGATTAGCACATATTTATTTGTCAACTAGCTTCCATCTCTATTTATACATAGCTCCTATAAATTCTCTTAAAAAAACCCACAGAAGCACCTAAAACCTAAAGAATCACACACTTTGAGAAGTGATAGAGCTGAAAGAAGAGACCAACTGGCTGTCTGAGCCACCATAGCTTAGTTGAAAAAGGAGTGGAGGTTGCAACTTCTGATGTGCACTGTTTTTTCAATCTGTTTTTGGCTTGGTCAAAAGTAAAATATTTCTGCTGAACTTTGCAGCACTGGCAAGTGTTTCATGCTACCAGCCTTCAATTTTTGGTACTTCTGCAACTTCTACAGTATGTCAAGTAAGTAGGCAGGTTTAATAGTCCATTTTCTACCAAGTCAGAGAATCATAGAATGCGTTGGGTTCAAGTCCTATACCATTTTTTCCAGAAATACCTTTCTACGGACTAATCCAGCCCAATTTTCAGTTCTGTGTCAGATTCTTCATTGTTCATGGATGAAATATAGGGAACTGTAATAAATACCATTCAACTGAGCTGCCCAAACCAGAAGAAATATTTGTTCATTTTTCTTGTTTTATGCTTTCAACACAGAATTTGAAACTCAGAATGAAGCAATCCTTTATGCAGAAATCACTCCATATCTTCTCGCTTCCAGGTGAGAAAAGTAAATCACAACTCCCAAGGACTCCAGTAACTGCCACCCTTCCTGCAGCCCTGCTCTGCCATCCCACGGCTCGCTATTGGACCCTCGTCGCAGGAACCTGAGGAGGCACAGAGAAACCTCGTCTGCCAACACATCTGCTACCCATGGTGAGCAGACCTTTCCCCTCCCTGCTGAGCCCATCACTGTGCTTCCCCAGCCCCACGTGCCACAGCCCCACTATTGCCAATCCCCCGTTACACAAATTTAACATATTTTGGGGTTGCAGGTTAGAAAACAGTCAATTAAAATGAAAACTCAAAATTCAGGTGGACTGAAAAAAAGGACCAGTATAATTCAAACTTCTCTTCTTAGTAAACGCAGGTCTAACAGCGTCAGCTGAAGCTTCCTCCCACTCATAAGATTGATTTTCTTGGTGAGCACACAAAATAGCTAAAGCAACCTCTTAAATATTTACCCACAAGTGATCTTAATCTATTATGGCTCACGCATCTGACTAACTGCCCTTTGACAATGGCTGATTTATGACAAGAAGCAGTATCCTGGCTGTACTCTCTTTGCAAGATTTCACAGTTGGCATCTCTAACTCCTTGTGGACAACCTATCTCCCTTGCTTCACATGCACCTTGTTTCTTACAGCAAATATTTCATCTCTGTAACTACATGCAAACTTGTAATTGGACCTGGCCAACATATAGCTCCTAAATATCAAGTACAAAGCATTAATTGACATGTTTAATCTCTGAAAGATTGGATCTGTAACAGAGTGTAGAGCCCTTCCATTTGACCGTGAAACTAATTTCAGGTCTTTCTGAAATGCTTATATTAGACTGTATCACAGGTTGACTTTATTGGTGTTTTTGCAGATCCTGCCCAGCCAAAAGGAAAGGTCAGCTGGCTTAGAGACTTCAAAATACCTCCTGTCCGAGCTCTTACTGGAGGATGTGCTCAGGGGCAGCATCAGGCAGTCTGCACGGCTCCTCATATGCTGCCCTCCGGCCAGCAAACAACTCTTCTCCAGACCCGTCTGCTCACACCTTTTGGGAGTGATTTTGGAGCTGAGGAAAATTTAGACTACCGACTGCTCTGGCAGGGCAGTTGGACTAGATGGTCTTTCGATGTCCCTTCCAACCCCTAACATTTTGCATTTCTGTGACAAACACTGTACTCCCTAGGTTTAGCACTAACAGGATGCCAAATATTTCCTCTCACATAATACTGGGCTTTCCAAACACGAGCGGGTCAGGGTAGAGTGTTCCTGGTGAGAGCCCAGCACTGCGCTGGTTGGCTTATACAGCATGAGGCTCTTCCCTAGCCAGCACACCACGAGCAAGAGAAAAAAAAAAGAAATCATGTCTATATATAACTCTAGTCACAGAACCACCAGAATTAATTTGAAAAGGCTTGAACTAGGATGCCTTATAGCTTGTATTTGAGGTCCAAATGATGCCTTACTCCTTCCAGCACAGACTTAAGAGCCATAAAACACAGCACTTAGCAACCACATTGCTGTAATTATTGTACTGCAGTATTTTTTCCACAGACCCATTGAATTCCTCACATTTTCAGGACAACTAACAAATTAATTCCTGCTCCTCTAAACTCCACTGTTTGACTCTTTTTTCAAGTAACCGCCTATGGATCCACATCACTCTGGGCAGCTCTGAAGTGTTTCTGGATTCAAAATGCAAATTAAATCCAGACATTTCGTTCCAGTTTATTCACAAAATTATACAGTTGGTCTACAAGGAAGTCAAATAAGCATGCTTGTCTCTCAGCATTACTCTGTGTTTTGAATTAAATGGTTGAAATTAAGAAAACAATATTTCCCTCAGGTATAAACCACAAGCTTTACTTTTCTGTCAAGTAGTCACAGAAAAGGGACAAGTCCTGTTAAATCATTATGTTTAAGTCATAGCATGTGCTAGACTTAACACACAGAATCTATAGCTCTTATAAAAAGACACTGTTAAGCACAAGTTATATCTTATTAGTTGAAGAGCGTATACTTGTATGACGGAGAGGCTGGCCTTTCCAAGACGAGAAAAAGTTATGGAAGTTTTCATACACATTATTAGTCCCTTCGTTCTTTATATGCCTTGTTAATATCTAAATTTCTTCAGGTCTTCCACTACCTCCCATTACTGGTACAGCATCGGTAACAGCCAAAACATTACCATTTCAAATGTTCCATACAAACTCCTATAGGGACAAATAAGACAATGGTTAAAATGCGTGTCACAATTTAAGTGCTCGAACGGGACAAAAATATAAATGCAACCTCACTGGCAGCATTTCCCTCTTTGCTACGCCTCGTTTGGAGGTTTACCATAGAAGTTCCTGCTGGACCTGTCTGTCCCTGCATGTGACACCCTGGCACAATTAGGGACCTCAGAACCTTTCATAGTTCAGGGTTGCGTTTACCAGGGTTCAGGCAATCCTTGGCTGGAGAGCCAGCACCCCTTGTGGCACCACTGTGCCGGGTGCTGCACCACCCTGCGCCCGACCACCTCCCAGGAATAAAGGCAAGAGACTGATTTTCTGCATAACACAGGGCTTGTCGCCTTTTAAATGGCTAATTCTCCTATTCAGTAGGGTCTTGCTCTTGCTACTCTAACAAGTTTACCTATGCTATTCTAACCAGTTTCAGTACCTGAGGTTAACGATACAGCAGGTTCTAGAAATATTTGCTTTTCCTGAGAGCTTCAGAAACTTGAGGAGATCAATTCCCTAGAGTTATCACTAAAGAGTCACTTTGCCTTCATCTATTTAAATTAGGCCAAAACATAA
>NW_009715407.1:0-36203 GCF_000703405.1 Apaloderma vittatum | reverse complement strand
TTTCCCTACTTGATATAATCAAGGGCAAATCAGATATCTAGCAAGGTTCATCGGTCAGAGGCATTTGTCAGTGATTATTTTTGAAAAGAAAGGAGTACACAATGTGCTATGAACGCAACACACTTGAAAAAAATTAGCATTTGCTTAAATGTTCTTAGATAGCATATGCTGTTTACCTCCAAGTGGAGGAAATAGAATGAGGAATGATTTTTATTTTTCTTTTGGTCTCAGAAATTAACAAATCTAGTGTACAGAAAGCGTAATAAGGAGTTATCATAACCTGAGGGAATCTATTAAATTTCAATTAAGAGTATAAACTTCAGGCTATAAAACTGAAGGGACAAACATCCCTTCAGATCAGAATGAAAGGCATCTTTAAAAATCAGATCCCAAAGGACTAGAGATATTAAATCCCTGCCTAAACTTAAAATTCCCAATCCAACCGGCAGAAAGCAGAGCTAGTCTAATATATTCACAGTGCATTTTGTTGTATTCTGCTGAATACAACATTATTTTGCTGTGTTGAGTCAGAACCTCCTACTCATAGAGGTAGCTTTTGATTTCATTTCCATTGCCTCGGGCAAACATTGCCGAGGATCCACAAGGCTGTGTCAGATGCTGATTGATTCATTTGAGACTGGAAGATAATAGAAACTGCTCAAATTGACTGCAAGAAAAAGAAAACTGAATTGGGACATTAGGCAAATTGCAAGCCACTTTTGCAATCTTAATTTTAAGAATTAGTTTGACATGAGAAACACAAGGATTTTAATTCAAAATTTTCACATCAGCTTACCACAGCCCATTACAACTTATCTGTTGGATTACATTCTCTAAATTTTGTGGAGATTAGAGGCTATATGAAGCCTATAAAACTGAAAGTTAAAAAGGCATGTTCTAGACGTTCATTTATCACATATCCACTCAAGAAGCTCAATTTCTTTGGAGCCCAGCGTGTGCTTTCCAAGCAGGAGAAGGACCTCATTTAACACGCTGTTCTTCACGCAATCTTTTTAGTAAGCTAGCGCTGATTTCAGTCAGCAATAGCTCAAAGTCAAGATAATGCAATTAGGGAATCAGAACAGGAACAAGAGCAGCAGCACGGCTTTCTGTCACCGAGTGGCCACGTACATAAAACACAAGTGACAACAGCCATTGAGTGCATCTGCAGCACACAACCGTGTGTAAAGGTGTGCGGGTACCAGAGGTAGCTCAGAGCGCCGTTACAGCCTTGGCAGCAAGTGCTCCATCTGGCAAATGTACTCTAGAAACAATATAAACACACCTTAATCTTTAAATATTGATAGCAAAGGAAGAGATCGTTTTCCTCCCTCTGTCCTGTTCCTGCACCTTAACCTCCAGCTCTCTCACGGTATCATCAGTCATGTAAGAGATTAGAGCTTACAAGAAGGCTCCCAAGAGGGCGCTGGGAGAGGACGATAGATTGGACAGCTGGGCATCCTGCCTTTGAACTGTAGTTGTCTATGAGACAAAGCTCATTCTCCTGTATTTTTTTATCTGCAGGTTTGGTATCACCACACGCCGCATATGCAAACATGAGTGGCTAAAACTGGAATTAAACAGGAAAAGAAACAGAAATACTGCCAATAAATAAAATCTAGAGTACTAACAAGGCACCATAATTGTTTTCTTGAATTCTTTTACAGTCTGCTGGTGTCGGAATAGCCTGTAGTTTTAAACACAGCACTTTACCTGATAACTTCCAAATTAAAGTTCAGAGTCCTTCCTTTTCCTGTGCTGCTGGGGGAGAGAAAACCACAGCCCCAGATACTTGAACAAACAGCACAAATACTATCCTAGCTCAGGAGCTACAGCTTGGGGGACAGAACTAAACAACCAAAAAGGCTAATTCTGAGGGAAAACACAGAAAAAAAAAAAAGTAAAACCAAAGTATTACTTTCCTGAGGCTATAACCCCACAAACGGAAACTATGTGAGCTATGGTTGACTTTGAACACGTACAAACGTATCCCCAGCCTGTGAGCTGAGAAACAGTGATACAGCCCATGGATTTCAGCTCCACATGCCAATTATACTGACACCACTGTCAAATGACAGGACACTAAATAAGAAGTTTAGGCTCAGAAAATAGGCCAAATATTGAATTTGAATGGTCCTTCATGACTCGCAGCCTTTATCTTGCAAATGGTTTCATGGAATCTTTTTAATCATCACAGTTGTACTTCTCCATTTTAACCCTTCTAAAACATGCAGTAGGGGAGTAATTTTTCTATTCACTTGATGTGAAAGTCCTCTATTTGATTATTAAAAAAATGGGAACCTGTAAATCAATGACAGATTGTCCTACTTTTGGTGCAATTTAAAAATATTCACACAACTAGATATAAACATCAGAACCAGGGGGAAGGGTTTCAAGTTGCAACAGGGCAAGTTTAGGCTGGACATTAGGAAGAAATTCTTCACAGAAAGAGTGGTCAGACCCTGGAACAGACTGCCTAGGGAGGGGGTTGAGTCGCCATCCCTGGATGTGTTCAAGTGTCGCTTAGATTTGGTGTTGGGTGAGATGGTTTAGGGGTGAGCTTGTAGTGTAGGGTCAATGGTTGAATTCGATGATCCCAAGGGTCTTTTCCAACCTGAATTGTTTTATGATTCTATGATTATAAAAGAAAATAACTAAAACAGACAACAGGTAGGTTAGCAAGTGGGTTTACCTTCTGGAAGATCTTACCCCATACTTCCAGATTAGTGAGGAATCACTGCTTCCATATATACAAACATTCCTCCTACTGGAGAATTTTCCAGTGTGCCAGGAACAGAACAGCTCTTAATGATAGTCTTGTTTTCAAAATTTGGGAGGGCTCTAATTCCTCCTTTTGCTTATTCTCTATAATTAGGGAATGGGAGAGCATGAGGTGAAGTCTTAACACAAAGCAGTGTGGCTGCAGGCAATTTCTGTAAGACCACAGATTAAAAATATGAAAACATAAGGAATACGCATACAGTTATGTTGGAGAGGGATTAATCAGAACTTGGAAGGCCTGTATGTGGAAATGAGAAAAGGCAAAGATGCCCAAGCTGACTGGTATTGAGCAGTAGCTTATTTACACTGTGTTCTCCGGTAAAATGCACTAAATAAGTTGAAACAATGGAAAAATTTTAGTATGCACAAAAAAAAGAAAAACATTCATGTTGTGGGCTTGCACCCTAGGACTTAGCAGGACCTTTACCACAGAAATGTCACTATGGTAGCTCTGTCAGGCAGAAGCTTCCAGTATACATATATCTAGATTCTCCTGTCTGTCAGATGGGACTATCACACATCTGAAAAAACATGAACTGTGCAGCTACATAGAGCTAAAAGTACAGAAAATAATTGGGTGTAAACAAAGTTCAAAGTTCATTTCTTGCATAACCAAGGGTGGAGTGCTGCATTAAATCTGAAGTTTCAGCTTTAATCCCTTTTGTCTCAAACCCTTTTATTATTCTACGAATATTGATGGAGACAGCATCTTGAACGACATGCTTATCGGAGAGATTAGGTAGTATCTGTGAACCTTTCTCATGAAGGGTAAATGTCATCATGAGCTGTTATTTGCATAACAGATGAGGCAATGAGAAATCAGAGTTTCTTCAATAGTGTCTGAGAACTCATTTTTTTTTCTGCACCTGTTTTAACAGACGTTCAGCATAAATGGTCAGAAGCACTAATCATTATTCAATTGATACCTCTTCTTTTATTCAACCATATCCACTGTCAATTGGAAATTCTGTAGTAGTATTAAGCAACAGTGTTGGCCATTGAAACGTTTGAGGGTTGCGCAATGTGATAAAACTGAAGATTTTAATTTTCGTTTACATGTAGATGCCTAAAAAGTCAAAGAGGGGGATTTCTCACTTCACTTACTCCTGTTAAGATTTTTCTACAAAGCTTGAAGGAATCATACTGCAAAGATAAATACTGGAAAACTAAACACAGTCTTGAGCTATGACAGCCTGAAAAAACTATGAAAAAGAAAAATCTGTTCAGCATAATGTATGGAGGAAGAAGTTTCAAACAACATTTACATGGCAAGGCTGTCACCCCAAACCTGACTAAAATAGAAGACAACACGTAAATGTGTAAAACTGATAAATGAAGGCTATGGTTCACATGCAGAAAAACTGAATTAGTCTCTAAACCACAGCCCGGGCAAATTTCAGCTGTGAATTAGAAACTGTTCTTTTCTAAGGGGGCGTCCTAACCAGTGCAAAGTGGTGCAGAGATCAGGAAAAAGAACCTCTAACATGCTAAGACTTTAGCCCTCTTTTTGCACTTCTTTCGTGGACAATTCTGATGACGAATATCAGATTTTATCTCCATTAGTTGCACATGGAGGCAATCTGTCTATTCATTTTCCACGATAACCTCCATTTTGCCATATTCTATTTTCTACGATTACTGCAGGTTTGATGGTAGTCCTGCAGAAAATGTACAATACTGACACACACTGATTAAGCACACGTGATTTCCTACTCACAGCAGTTATATCACACTCTTTGCAGTTATTGCCAATGCCAAGACTTATTGAACCATAAGATCCTGTGATCACTTTTATCCACGTGCTCCAAAATCCACAAGGAAGGTAAGGTCGCACCAATCTACCAGTGGCTGACAGAGAAGAGTCAAAACACCAGTGATAGACATGGGGTAGGCTATGAGCTACTCATTAGCAACACAATAGGCATGCATGTGGAAACAACAGCTTCAAACATGCTGCAGAGTAACGCATTTATTTAAAAAAAAAAAAAAAAAGGTAGCACAAAGGTGGAAGGAAGCCAGCATTGCTCATATAGACTGAGACTAGAAGATGGGGCTGAAGTGAGGGATTGAAACAGTTTCTGTAGCATCAGCTCGCTGGGATGCGGTAAGAAACATTCTTTTCAAATGAGTTGGTGACTAACAGTTAGAGACCAAGGTTTTTGAGCTACTGTGTTTGTGGATCTCAGTGCTCAGGTGGAAGAGCATAACATGAAGCAAAAGTCACCCAGTGAGGCAAAAGTAGAAACTTGCTTTGAACGTTCTGGCTCAAACAGCCACTGAGGGAACCCGGCCCGTCCTGTGAGAGTTTGTCTCAATTTGACACCGTCCTCAAGTATGTGCCACTTGAGTGGCTGCTCGGTACTGCCAGGCAGCAAAAGCAGAAGATACCACTCACATTTCTCCGGTTCAGAATGGCTTTTAAAATGTTTTACTGTATGGGTGAGAAAATTCCTTTCATCTTTCCTTTCCTTAGCCTAGTCCCAAATGCTCTGAGTGCCCAGAATCCCTACGGGAACTGCCCTTTCCCCTTCCTATCCAAGCATGAGCAGAACCATCTACCACCCTCTCTAATGTAACTGTACAAAATTATTTGTAACAGAAAAGGCATGTAAATGTTTTGTAAAAGGGTTGGACTGCAGCTGTAGGAAAAAAAGTCAGCTTTTCGTCTGCTTGCTCGCATGAAATAAATATCGCAAGTGGTTCCGGCCCATGGAGAAACAAGAGGCTGACGGAGCGTGTTTTCTCCATCCGAGTGGTGAATGTCTGTCCACACCGACAACAGCCACAGGCAACGATGGCTCTCATATAATTACACAAAGTTCTCCTATTTTGTAATAATCAAGTGAGACACAAAGCAAGCAGTGCCACAAGCAAAACAATGAAATAACTACTGCCATTTTTCCCATAAGCAATGGCTTGATTTGCTTGAGTGCACACCGCACAAACATATTTGAAGAGACCTTCACCATTTGATTATTTTAAATTTTCCTGCGTAACATTTTAAACCATTCCCTGGGCCATGCTCAGACAAACTGTGAGAAAGCCCAGACCCAAAAGGAATGTAAGATGATCTTGCCTATAGAAATAACCAATTAATAAGGGTGGGTCATTTTTCTTTTTTAATTGAAGATAAAAATTTCAGCATGACACAGAAGGCACTATTATTTTGGGATTCTTGTGTGCATGCGTTAAGAACTATATCAAAATGAAGAGGCAAGAAGCCTTTATTCTTGTCTTGTCTAAAGGCCTGTGACGTAAGTATTAGAGTTGTTCATTGTGAACCAAATGCAAACAACAGGATGGAGACACCATAACAAATCCCAAAATATACAAGTATAATACGCACTGAGGTTTTCACTATGGTAGGATAACTTAAAGCCTTTGTTCTCTCTTACCTAAAACACACTAAAACCTGAGGTGAGAGACTTACCTCAGACATATAGATCTTCTTACTAATGCTCATTCTCCAGCTTTTGCTCTTACTCAGCAATTCGCTAGAGACCAAACTGAGATGCTTATTCACATTTGGAAATCATACACATATTTTCAACAAAAGGAATTCCAAATAATTCCAAAATAAGTCATTAACATTCCACCAAAATGAATCCAGGTTTGTATTCAGCCCTTCAAGGAAACCAAGATATTGCCAAGACGACAAATCTCAAGACATATTTTCTTCTCAAAATTATGCATTATTTGCCTTTTGAAACAATTGCAAATCATTGTCCATATTTGCAGCTTCTTGGTCAGAAAACTGACTTTTCACATTGAGTGTCTTCTAAGTTTGAATGCATGAAGGCAAACATTTTGAATCTTTCCGTGCTTACTGTATTCTTTGCTGGTTTTTATCAGATAAAATTATAGAATTTGTCATTAAATACTGTTTTTCTCATCCACATCAATGATGCTTAGCAAACCATCTATGCCCTTTACTAAAACTCATTCAGTGATTACCTTTTGTCACTGGCAGATCCGACTGGAATTTCACCAACTTGACTTGTGATATTGCTACATTCCTGGTAAATACCGAGTGCTCCCATGCTGCCAATCCTTACTTTTCACTGGTGTCCTGGTTTGAGCTAAACAGAATCAATTCTGTTCATTGATTCTACTTTTCAGTGGCTGGCCTGAAACTCTCGACAACTGTATAGAAATTAAAAGAACTGAAGCTTCTAGCTGTTTATCAATTATTATTTCTAAAATTTAATGAAAACCACGGTATTTACTACACTTAAAGGTTCCTCAAGCAGACAAATCAGAGGGACACTATAATCTGAAAAGTTTCTTCTTCAGAGAATCAGTGGGGAAACCAGGTGGGAAGGGTCATTTTTTGAGGCCAGCTGCAGCTAACAGCATCTGCTACTATCTAACCAGCTCTTAAGAGGCACGGTGATGGAAACCTTACAACCTGTGCAGGAAATCTGTTCTAGTACCTCTAGAGGGTTCAGATGCCTCTTCCTGCATTTTTAGCTCAATATTTCTTTCCACATTTTACCACAGCCACAGAGAACAGATTATTGCCTTTCCTTTCCCATCAGCCTCTTATGCATCTGAAGTCTCTGCTCAGCATAGACCAAAATAAAAAAGTTTTGCAGCATCTCATTTTCAGTCAATTTTCCTCACATTTCTTTTCCCCAAAGTCTTGCTCTAGTCCACATCTTTGTTTTAATACGTGGTGCCTGAAATCAGGCATCGTATTATTCCCCAGGCTTCGCTAGCAACAAGATTGCAAAGACTATCTCATGCTTTGTTGGGATTATTTATTACAGATAGTTCCCTGGTAATTTATTCTCCTGTAACGTGAACTTTTCCAGAAAAAATGACATGAATCTTCCTCTGCTAACCTCATGATTGGTCCCATATCCCTCACTATAGACCCTTTGCTTAGCCTGTTCCTCTGCAGCATTCATTTGTGAGGCTGACTCACCATGCTTGGGTGTAGAACACAGTATTGCAAATTACCAATTTTGAATAATTTGATCGCTCTGAATTCTATTCATGTCCCCAAGTATACATCTGCTGTCACATGTAAATGCAGTATAGTCACTCTTAATTCTATTGTCTGTGTCTAATGGAAATGTTCATTTGTGCCACCTATCTCTTTGAAATCGTACCCGGTGCATTTTTCTAATCTGACAGTGAACCACTGAAAATTACTCTGAGAACTGTTTTGTCAAACGCTTTGTCAATCACGATGATTTTCTTTCTCTCCAAAGCCGGGGAAAAATTCAAAGTGTAATTGGGTTGTTTAGGAATTAAACTGCATGCGAAGAATGTAGTGAACTGAAGGACAGACATGAAAAGAATTTTAGCAATATTAACTTTTGGAATATGTAATACCAACATATGTCTGATACAGGAAAGAGATTAACTCTTAAGAAAAACTTAATGGAAAGCCACTTAGGTTGCAGAGCTTTGCTCAAGCTGAGCTTAAATTTAGAGATTTTTCCCTCTCGCATGAATCAGTTCTTCCCTTATGTCTCTGTTCATGTTTTCTCACCAAGTACATGATTTAGTACTTGTTCAGAATCAGTATTTCTGGAATTCTTCTGTTCAACACTCTACTACAACTATCAGCAAGAGCATATTCACATTCTCACTCTTCAATAGGTGCTTTTCCCCGTCTGCACAGTAGTTGTCATTTATTACACCTTTATTCTGCTAATTCACAAGTTTCACGCGCCATGGGCTTTTGTGTTTGGGTTTCATTTTAAGAATTGATTGCAATAAATATATGTAACTACTTAAATAGAAAATATTCAGAAATTAAATGGGGATATATTCTTTGAGGAGAAAATTTGATTTGAACTATTTCTTACCTTATTAGCCTGTTTCCAAAAAACTGAATAACAGCTACAGAGCATTTCAATTCCAACAACCTCTTAAAATACTGATCTGGCATCTTCATTCCCTGTTATCTCTATTTACTTGATATGCTCTATGGCTAGGTGCTAAAAATCAGTTAATGATACTGAATTTTTCCCAGCCTTTCTTATTACTCTCTTACTTACACCCCTCATTAAGACATGAGTAATTTAAGATTAGCAGTAGTGTTCTGTTGAGCTTGCTAGGAACTTGAAGGATGCTATCTGGCAGTCCACTGATAGATACAGTAGGAACTTGCATCAAAAGGTGAATTTCTTATTACATTTGCTTCTGGAAGGAGCAAGGACTGACAGTGGAGAGAATTCACTTCACTTACAAAATTGATTAGTTTGGAAACAATCACTTGTGTAATTAAGATGGGTCAGGCCAAGTTTCTTGATAAATAATTCATCAGGAAACGACTCTATAAAAAGCTAGAGAAATGTCACTCCAGGTGCACTCTTTTTAAACTATTTCTGTATAAATCAATTAAGGTGTTTTATTTTGACACCCAGTGTCAGTATTTACAAAACTTGGATAGACAAGTCTATCCCTGCAGCATGCATTTGCAAATAACTTTACTCATTAATGTTTAATTAAGACAGAGGAAAACTGTCCTTGATATTTTGCTGCAATTAGTGCTCTCTATACCCCACTGACTTTCCATGATGAATTACTTTTCAAATGCAAAGTGAAGTGATTAAATAAAGCTGAAGATTCTCTAGCCATTGCGCATTGCCCATCCTACACTTTTAAGGAGGTACAAAACGTATTTCTTGGATGCAACCAATAACTGTTTGGCAAAACTGTTCTAAACCACTATATTAACCATCCAAACAGAGAAAAAAAAAAAAATCACACTTTTCCAAAACAGATTCTTGATGGTGGTTTCAATGTGTCTCTTCCAGTGCTCCATTACCCCCACAGTAAAGTCATATTTCCTTATGTTTAGCTTGAACCTCCTGTTTTCCAGTTTGTGACCATTGCCCTTGTCCTGTCAACTGGACACCACTGAGATGAGTCTGGCCCCATCTTCCTGACACCTGCCCTTTGGATATTTATAAGAATTGATGAGATGCCCCCTCAGCCTCCTCTTCTTCTAGCTAATCAGCTCTCTCAGCCTTTCCTCATGTGGGAGATTCTCCAGTCCCCTCATCTCATCTTCGTGGCCCTGCATTGGACTCTCTCCAGCAGTTCCCTGCCCTTCTTGAACTGGGAAGCCCAGAACTGGACCCAGTGCTCCAGGTGAGGCCCCAGCAGTGCAGAGCAGAGAGGGACAATAAACCTCCTTTGACCCTGCTGGCCACACTCTTCTTAAAGCATCCCAGAAGCATCTCCTTAATGCCTCAGCTGTGTAAAAACCATTTTAGTTCCACTAAACATTTTGTTTCCAGAAATATTTTTCAGAGTGAAATAGAATACAACACAAATTGAATATTCCAGCTGTGAGATTTGCACTTTTTTGCTCTCAAAGCACCACAACACAGGCTGCTGAAAACGAAGGTTCCTTCCAAGCCCCTTGGCTGCCAGCACAGGGAGTTGCTCCCAACCCAGGGACCTTGCAGCCCAGGCAGCTGCTCACGGAAAGTGCCAGGGAGCCCACTCTGCAGTTGGCAAACACTTGGCCCCTTTTACTGTTTCCATGCAGGCAGCAATGCTGATCCCAACAGACTGCAGCTGTTAAAGCCCCCAGCACCGCTGCAGGAGTCCCTGCCAAGTCTCTGATGTCCATGCCTGGCTAAAGAAGAGCTGAGAGCTTGGAGTATTTGCTCTTCAATTCCACAGCTTCCAGCTTAACAGGATACTGAAGACCTAGGCAGAAGAGCTGATTGCGGCTAAAACTTTTTTCCATAGAGTTTTCGTAGAAATTAAGACACCTTCAGAAAACTTTTTCAGTGTTGATGAAGAAAATTTTTTTTTTTAAAAAAAGTTTCTCTTACAATATTTTATCTTTTCCAGTTCCAGTCCTAGGCAGAGCTTAGAAACATGGAGAAAAACCACACAAAAACCTGGGAACAGAAACAACTGGTGGGATCTCTACCTCAGGTCCACAAAGAAAAGAATGACTGAAAGGAATACAGAGAGAACGTACAGGGGATTATTTCAGAAACTGGACAACATGTGCTTTGACTATGCTTTGGGTTCTTCCAGCAGAATGAACACCTAAAACAAGGTCTGAACTTGGAATAAAAGGTCTGAACTTCCACATAAGAGGATGGATTGTTCCATATGAGACACCCTGATGCGTGCCAAGAGGTACTGGGGATTAGTTATTCTTGGGGTAACCTCAGAGACTCCAGAGAAGTATCTACTGTGTTGAATACAGTGGGACACAGACACGCACCAGAAAAATTTAAATATGGTGTCGGAAAACTTTTACTCACATTTGCAAGCTGCTTAGATTAGACTATTTTACCATTTATTATTTTATGGCCAGACCATGTTGGGAATAAAGGATAGAAATAGCAATGATTTCATGTTCTGACAATTTTAAAAGGTGCTATAGTAATCATAGAGGATAAGAGTAGTTCTTCACATTTACTCACAGATCACCCTTTATTTACTAAGACTATCAAAGAAGCTCTCTCTGGTCTATGTTAGAAATGAACAAAATGGACTCAAACCAAAGACCACCAGAATGCCTGTTTGCTGAACCCCAGTCTCTCCGTGACAGGCTGCTGCTATCGTACAAAAATTGAACTGTCTGCACTGTCTAAAGCAGTGCTGAAATACAAGTTTTACCTCTTGCAGTAAGATAGAAAGGTTGCACTATTTAGAGTTGGGAACTGTGGATTTAAAGAAGCCTGATTTAAGCAGCTGAACAAACGCTTTCATCTAGGATTTATTTGTGTAGTGAGAGCTTGCCTTGGGCAGGGAAGGTCAAAAGCAGACCTTTGATCTGTTTGGACTATATCTCTATCCTGTCATAGGCTTAATTTGATGTAAGGACCATCTCAGGCTTAGAGCCCCTTTAGCACGCTGCCCTAATAGGAATAAGCCAAATACCTACACAGCCAGCCTCCCACATGCCTCTCCCACAGAAAGCATGCAGGAATGTATCCACAGCTGAAACAGTTGTAGGAGAGATCAAACTGAGAGGAACTAAAAAATAAGCAACAATTAAAAAAAAAAAAAAGAATAGCAAAAAGAATATAGAAGTCATAGAAACTCTGAGTTAAATGGATAGATTACCAGAGTTACCAATAGCATTCTGGTTCAGTAAAGTAAGATTTGATAAGCATGGAACGGTTTGATTTGGAAGGGACCCTAAAGCCCATCTCATTCCAACCCCCCTGCCATGGGCAGGGACACCTCCCTCCAGACCAGGATGCTACAAGCACCATCCACCCTGGCCTGATAAGGAACATCTGATCCTATTTTGGACTCAGCTAGGATGCTTTTCCTCAAGTGCCCTCCTCAACCAAAAGAGTATCATTAAAATGAAATGTGACTGAAGGCCTTTACACGGAAGAGAACACATGATGCGGTGCAGGACTCAGCTCTTACATAAGATGTGCTTATGCTTTCTTAGGTGTATTTCTTTATTTATTTTCCAAGTGCACATTAGAGCATACAGAAATCGGTATGCAGCACTTATAAATAACTGAGAGTGACATCAGATGAATAAAACTCCTCTTGTCTGTCTTTGTTCCCAAAGCAGTAACATGATTTAATACCCTAGTGAGTCAGTAAACCAGTTCCTTACCCACTGAGAATTAGAAATTTCACCTATGTCACATAGTCTCTGTACTGACGTATCCCATACCTTATGAGGTTCACAAGACTAAAAATCTCTGCACGCCCATTTACTTTTTTTCTGCAGTTTATAGTACTCAGCACATTTTGGTATGAATCTGTGAAGCAGAGTGTTTACAAGAAAGCTATGAAACATTCAGCATCATTTTCGTACAACTGCATAAGGGTACTTACAAAGTCATTTCGCAGTTACAGTCAAAACGTTCCTAAATCTGATTTGCCAAGTGAGACAACAGTATAAATAGCTACAGTTTGTAAATATGCCTTTGCTACTACTCCTGCTTTAAGGATAGGAAACATCTGTCTGCCCTGTCCAAACAGGGGTGTCTGCTCAGCATTCTAACCACCACTGCTTTTTGGCTGCCTGATCTTCGGACCCTTTCACTGTGCCCCCTCTGTAACCAGTCTTAAAAATAGAAAAGCTAAACTTTTCCAGTGTGGCACTTTTAAATTTAATATATAAATGACAACTGTCTATTCTTGTGCCTATTATCCATGAAAAGGCCGGTAGATAGGATAAGAGTAATTTTTTTTTCAGTGAGATGCAAATACAAAACCAGTAGTTCTTCTATCTTCTAAATATTGAGTCAGAAAAAGCTTTCTAAATTTCTCTGAAGAAATTAATTCCATTATGTAGTTTGGTTTGGTTTTGCTGCCCCCCACCCATCTCCTGCTGATCTGCTTTGCACGGTGAAAGGCCCCCCTTCCCATGGAAGAGCACTGATCTTATTAATTGCTGTTAATGATTCTCACCCCAGCGCACTCCAATACACAAAGGACACATACTGTCTTGATCCTCACCCTCTCCAATTCTTAAAATAAGTCAGCGGATCATTCAGGGGAGAACAATAAAATCATGACCGTGCTGACAAGTTATTGGCTATAGTTTTAGCCCCAGCACAACTTGCAAAAGCTGAGATACAATAAATCCCTAGGGATGCGTCTGGGGGCGTTAATCTGACAGACCTTTAACTGCAGCAGCCCTACTGGATGCCACTTATAATAACAATTCAAAGACCTTGAGCTATCAAACAAGTTTACTGATGGAGAACTCCTAAAGTTCCTGCTGTTAGTTCTGACAGATTCCACACACATGGCTGCACATGGTTACACTTGCATTCACTCGAGTATATAAGAAATGTCTATTCCTAAGCCTCTAGGACTTTGCAATAGTAATGTTTTAATTGCAAAGATGCTGAAGAGCGACTAACACCTGATGGTGAAAATTTTCAAACCAGAGAAAGGCTCCATACTGTAAAAAAAGCACGCTGAAAACCTACTGCATATTTAAATGTTCTCTCCAACAACACTTTGCAGGGGAACAAGCTTGGCAGCGTAGAAATACTTTTCCCCTTTGAAGTAGGTCTTTGCACTTCTGGGATTTGATTCTGTTTGTATGTACAATTGGACGGGTAGTGAACTAGTAACGAATCGTATCAACCAGCACTTCGGGGAAGAGTTTACCACTGCTTGAAGCAGATACAATGCAGTCGTGGTAGCAAACCATGTGGGACAATCTGAGCCAAAGTACTCCAAAATTGTAGTTATTAAGAAAAAAAAAAGCAGCTGCTTCAGTGCTGCATCAGCATAAAATGCTGTTGTTCTTGTTTGACAGGAAGTTTCATTCACTTTGAACAATGGTGAAGAACAAAAGCATGAATAAAGCTGACATCTAGCTGGTGAGTATTGACAGTGTTGTGCACTGAAGTAACATGTCAGAGGAGAGTAAGTATAGCAAATGGATATCCTATATAGTCTGGTTTATGGAAATAATAATTTAAAACAACAAAAAGAATAAATCAGCATATCTACATGTCACACCTACAGCACAAGACAATGGGCAGTGAGTTGGGATGCTGTGAACCTGCGTTCAGCTCCCGCACTCACACTGCTCAACTCAGGCTCTCCAACATGATCCATGTGATGAAATCAAAATTATGATATTAACCACTTTGTATCATCTCCTCTCTTTATGGACACGTTTGGAAAATATAATCTGGTCAGGACCGTATAATGAGGTGGTCTGGATAAAATAAAATGATCACCCCCAGATAAAACAGGTCAGAATTCTCAAGGTAATTACTGGCTTCGAACTTCAGAAACATACTTTTTTATTCCCCCCATAAGCAAAATTTGTAGTACTTCAGAGCAAGTAACTAGATGTCCAGGTAATAAATACATTTTATTTAAAAATCAACTATTGCTCCTTTGAATCGAAGACTTTTCAGAGAATGCACATTTCAAATCATTTACCCTTAAAAGTACTAAATCACAAAGCATTTGTAAGATCTGTTTTTTCCTTGTGAATCACATTTCTGGCAAACAGCTATAGAGATAGTAAAAAAACCCAGACCTGCATCACATGATGACTCAATTAAAATCCCCATCGTACGGCTGGGGAACCAAGGAAGAGGCGAGTGCCCAGCCCAAAGACGTGCAGTCTTTGGTGGGACCGTGCGCTACGGTCAGATTTGCCAAGTTCCATATTCTTAAATGAAAATCTTCTCGTTTTTGAAGCAGCACATTGTAGAAACTGAAGTCTCACCTTTTAGATATTTTGCTTTTCCTACGCCTAAGTTATTTTTAGGGTTTTCTCCTCCCTTATTTTTTGCTGTTAGGAGAAAAAAAACACTTTAGAGAAAGTCTGTTCACTAAGATCCTGATGCCTGTGACAATTTTGACAAGTTGATTTTTTGAAAACTCCAAATGAAGTGCTTGTTTTGGCTGGTATTTATTTTTATGTTTTCTATTAATAGATTATCTTGCACCTAATTTGTCTTTCAAGAGTCTTCATATCTGTGGCTTTCGAATGTCTTTCACTGTCAGAAACATTTTGACTGACACGAAGCCACTGTCTAACAACAGAATTCTGTCTCAAGGTGTCATGTTTTTCCTCGTACTGAAAACCCACACAAGGATTTGATCAGTGGTTCTTATTTCTAGGAGAAGTTTTTGGAGCTTCTTATTAAAAATCGTGTGCATATTTTATGGAGATTTTCATCTTTGTTTCATTTTGTAACTCCAAGTAGAAACTGGCTGAATTGTTTAAGAAATAAAGTGAACATGAAGGAAATCCTTTCAAATCTATTCAGTACATTCAAATCCATTAGGCAGAACAGCTCTCACTTGAAAAAAGAATTTGAAATTATAAAAGACTACTCAGAGAAATACATTCAAATGCTAAGCATCATGACTTCATCCTGTGCAATTGTCTCTTATCAAGTCCTCTGTCTACATTTCCCTTAGTATGAGATAATTTAATCTGTGATGTTACATATCAAATATCTTTAGACTACATTTTTGATTATGATTATTACAAAGACTTTCTTCCTGAATATTAGCAAATTGTTAAAAAAAAAACCCAAAAGGACAAATCTACAAACCCTTTTCTTCAGAGAATTCCTGTGCTGTTGGTTTTTTTTTTCCCTTGTAAGCTGAAATCCCTGAACAAATGGTTTTAGGGCATTCTGATGTAACGGCTATGTAGTACCATATTGGCTTGCTTCTGCCCGAGGGTCTCATGTTATTAGCCCATCTTTTCCTTCACCAAGAGTTACTCCTTGGCTCATTCCTGCCTTTTTAATTGTGCAGCCTCTTTCTGCAGTTCCCAGAATGGGCTCAAGGCTAATACCCCCAGATAACTGCAGTGGTAAAATAGTTCCAATGGGCACCCTTAAAAGTTTCCTCATACTTCGCAGTAAGTCCTAACCAGTTACTCGTGTTGTTCATTAAAAGTACAAGGGATGTCTCCTCATTATGGCCACAGCTTATCTAAGATTGAATAGGTAAAAAGAAGACTTGTAAGAACTCCCTCTGGATTTTAATTGAAACAGTAAAATTAAACTTGTCACTAGAACCACACACAAACTTTCTTACTTTCCCATCTGAATTGGTTTAGTCCATCACTGGAGGACAAAAATATTTACATAAATATTATAAGACAAGCCTGTCGATTACACATGTTAATGACCATATTTATTCCTTGGAGGTATTTTTTTTTCTGCTGAATGACTGCATGGTTTGTTCCCATTAGTCAGTTCAACATCTCATCACCGCACAGGAAAATACAGAGTATCTCCTTCCTTTCATATTTCAAGTTGATTTATTGAATAAACACATACATAACATTTATTTGACACTATGAGTGGTCACAGTTATCACTGCTCTGCAGCTCAACATAATTGTCAGCAATGAATAATAGTCAAGACCTATTGCATTTCTGTCCTGAGGGACTGTCAGAAACATCATGTTCAGTCACAATCATTGTTTAATTTGGTGGGTCCTCACTACTCAAAAAGGCATAAAAAATGGCAAGTGCATTTAAGATAGTTGCACTCTTAAAGGCTGAGGATACTTTTGTCACCTGTTTGCTCACCTATCCCATTGCAGCACTCTTACCAAGTGCACAAAGAATCTTTCAGTGCAGAATAGGTCTGAATGTCTTAGTTACACCTACACACTGTTTGTAAAACAGGGATCTGTTCTGCACAACAGGGACCATGCGTACCTTTCTGCTTAGCAAGAACACTAATACCAAAAATCAGAAGCAGAAGCAGAACCTTAAGCCTGGCTTTTCTAGGGAGGCTTCTGATTCAGTTCTTGAATAGCATTTAAAGGAAACTATGGAGATATATCCCTCTTACCCCTCTCCCAACCTTCAGACTCCCCAAACTCCCGAGTTAGGTGCTACTTCAATTTCCAAGCAGATGCAATGCTTTGATGCAGATTGCTTAAGCAGGAGTAAACACTACCCCCTTTAGGTAAGATGCTGGTGATTTTAGGCTCTTAGGTTTTTTATTTTATTCAAAAACAGAAGACAGTGGCCACTGTCTTTGAAGAGGGAATGTCTCTCTCATCCCACATTTCCTGGGAGATGTCACAGCTGTGACAAGGAGGGTTTATAATGCCACAGTTCGGTGCCTTCATAATTTATTCTCTCTGATTTTATGCTCTTTTAGTCTCCTGCTCAACCATCCACTAACAAGCGGTGATATTAGCCAATAAATCAAAGACGTCTGCTTGTCACCACCAGATGCTTGGTCACATTGCAGCCGATTATGAGACGTACAAAAGGACAATTTCATGTAGAGAGCTCTGTGGAGGTGTTCCACAGATATTCTGTTTGATAGGAGACCAGCGTGAGGTGAATGTCGTATAACTCAGTAACTTTTATGCCTCTTGGCAATGGAAAACTAAGCTGAAAGAAAATTGGGAAGTATATTAGGACCTCACCTTTATGACTATGCCATTTACCATCCTGCATCTATACCTCCAGTACGCTGACACAAGTTAGCATAAAAAAATTTCTAATTTGCCCACCTTGCACTGTGTCAGGCACAGGAAAAGTGGCTACTTTAATTCTGATGAAGGGCAGAAGAGGTACTTAATATCAATTGTTACAAAGGAACATAAATTTTTCATGTAGCAGTCTTACAAAAAAATAACCCATTAGCCTCATCACTCAATTGTACAACTAACATGTCCGGTGCAAAGATATTCTCTGATCTCTCTTTTTCTTTCTCATTTATTATAACAAACACCATTAATGACGAGAGCCAGGGACTATCCTGCAGAATAGAGGAGAGCTAAACTCTTTTGCAACAACACTACTGCCACTTTCTTCTCAAACTTAACTACTATAATCTAATAATATACCATAATACTGACAAAAGAGTATGGGTTATTACAAAGTGCTATAAATAAAATAGGGGGCCAATTGGCTCAGTCAGTTGAGCGTAGCGCTAACAACGCTAAGGTCACGGGTTTGATTCCCGTTCGGTCCCCATGTGTTGCCTGATTTGGTTCCCCTTTGGGCCCCCGTGTGTGGCCTGATCTAGCCGAGAGGTGGTGTCCCTGGCGGCAGGGAGGCTGGATTAAAATGATCTCTAAGGTCCCTTCCAGCTTAGGCCAGTCTATGATTCTATGAATCCATAGGAAAACCAGACAGTTTGCCAACTCAAGATTGGGTATCTGCAGACAGAAACAGTCCTAAAATGAAGGACAGAATTTGCTGGTTGCTCTCAGATTTAACAACGCTAAGGTCACGGGTTTGATTCCCGTTCGGTCCCCATGTGTTGCCTGATCTAGTCGAGAGGTTTTGGAGATTTTGGAGATTTTGAGGTTTTCTCAGATTTTGGAGAGGGATTCTTCTAGGAGCCTTCGTGGCTTTTTATTCCTGGGTCACCAGCTGAAAGGAGATTCAACCAGGTTTTCTATATGTCATCATGCTTCTTTTTACTAGGTTCCATCTTTATAAAGTTTAGTCTTTATAAAGTTACTTCTCTTTTCCACAGACATCTTTGACACACAATGTGGACATTGCTAGGATGTCACCACACTAGTGCTTTTTCCTCACTCATCCTCCTGTTTTAAAACGTCGCTAGCTTTAAAAAAGTACAAAGCTAAGCACTGCTTACACAGGTTCAGCTTTACAGTTCTCCCTTATATTCTGGTTTAACTTCTGCCCCTGCAAATCCCAGATTTGAATGTCTGAGAATTTCTTTTACTGAACATGGATTTAGCTTCAGGCCATCCCAGTTCTGAGCAGTATAGTCATGAGAACAATGACATCCAGGAGAGGATGTATATTGTGATGTTAACTCAAGCCCAACAAGCATGTGACATTCAGTTAATAATGACATTAGGCACCATGCATGTGGTTATTGAGCAGCTAGAAAATGTGAGCATGCGGAAGAAGTGATATTAGTATATATATTCAATATTCTAATGAATCGTGTTTCAACCACAGCTCCAGCCAGAGGCATTTCATAGTGAAATGACAGCTTTATCAGTAGCATGGCATGGCATGAATTCTTACTCTAGCGAGACAAAAAAAAATTCTGTTCTATTGCCTGGTAGTGAATTATTGACAGGTACCTTTTGTTTTAAGAGGCACTTATCAATGGAAGTTATCTTCCTATCTCATTGCCTGTGGTAGATTTACAGGTCAAGTTAAATGACCTACAGGAAGAGAAGAGCAAAATTATGCACAAGGCATAACGCATCAGGAAGGAAAAGCAATAGCGTGCCTGACTGCTTTACAGAAAGTAAAGCAGATAGTACAGAAAACTGCTAGGCACCAGCTTTAGATTTGACAAATTATTTGGTACAGTCCCCAAACATTAGATCTGAGCTATCCTGAACCGCCTTACATGGGTGAATTCTTCTAGAACGTACCATTAAGAATGAGACTCCACCCTTACTTTTTGATCAAACTTTTCCAACAGGTACAAGGAAACGTTAGAGAAGAATCCAGGAATTATGCCCTGTATCCTCTTAGGGTCCCGATGTATGAAGCACATGAAAGAATAACTTTCTATTAAAGCCCTACTACTTTCATTATAGACCAAGAGAAGCAGACCCACAGACCTTCCTCAAGGATCCCCCAAATACAGTTCCTCTGTCACACATCACATTCCCTTTCAAAACAGAAAAGACCTCCTTCTGCTATTGAATGCTGGAGTTAAAGCCTCTAAGTCATCTTTTGATTTCTAAATATACTCTTAGGAATACACATCTAGCTATACATAGATGGAAAATTGCAATTAACAGCTGTTTACCGGACAGTCCAGAACACACGCGCTCCTCTTTCTTGGTATTAGCTGTCAGAAGAAATTACAGGAAGACATTTAGAATATAAAGCTCAGTTTTAATGTGACTGATCGATTTGGATGCGTTAACACAGCCACAAAGCTAAAAACTTGGGAAGAAGTGTCAAAAAAACAGTAGCATAAAAGAAAGCACTGATATACAGACTCAAGTACAATAAATATGATCAAAGAGTTGTCTTAAGAGTGAAAAGATTAGACACCTACAGGGTGGACTTCAGCACTTTTCACCTTTTTATAAAAATTGAAGAAATTTCTCAAGTGTCTTGCTCCTAAAACCCAAGATGTACACTACAAATTAATCATCAGGGAGACATAGTCTTGCAAACCATGAACTTTTGGGTAAGATTAACGTGCACGTCATTCCATCTTTTTACAGCCAAGTGATAAACTACGGAAATATATCCAAAATGATGCAAACAGAGGAGTCCTCTGCCATGTCCAACCAAGAGGCTTCAAATGTGGCCATCCCAGATTAAAAGCTACTCCTGGTTATGCTATCAAGAAGCTTAGTGCAACACATTTGGTGAAGTAGCCTGGGAGACAAACTGGAGATACTCTTGGGAATGTGTGGGTTTATTCAAGACTTTTAAAATTGTTTACGCTAAACATAAGTTTTCACAAGGTTTTTTAAATTAATATTTCGTGAAACTTCTCTTACTTCGTCTTAAGTCTCTCTTCCGAAGAGATGTTTTTTCAGAATTAACAATCAATGTTCATCAGGAAATATTTATAACAACAGTTAGGTCAGTTTTCTACTCAGTGTATGTCTGACAGTTCAATCATTAATTTGAGCAGAGTCTTTCACAAATAATTAATTTTCATTAATTTTCAGCACTTTTTCAAAAGTACAAGTAGTCTCCTTCGAGAAAAGGAAATAAGAATTACTTTTTTAATTTATGTTTGCTGAAATGAAGAGCCTTTTCATAAAGATAAAAAGCCCTTTTGAAAAGTCTAGTTCCCCACATACAAAGTATAAATATGCTGGCTTATTAAGTACATGAATAGCTTCAATGAACTCCATGGGACAGCAGCTATATTTAAAGTTAATCACATGTACGAGTCATTAGGTAAGAAGGGCCAAGATCAAATGAGAACTGTGATAAAGGTCTCTCTTTCCCCGTGGCCTGGGATTTCCATTGATATGCTGGGTTAAAGAAAATTTGTTTTCTGTAGGAGCTCAAGTATGTTTCAAAGCACCGCAATTTTAATTTCTTCAGAAAACACCACTTAAAATTCTGATGTCATTTGTAATCAAAGCACTTGGAATTAAATATGATCCATTAAGGAATGAGTAGAATTCAGTGTGGGTTAGTTGAATAGGTCCTAATACCCTAAACATCAGCCTTTAAGTAGGAGACCGGTTGTGCAAATTTCAATTGATCTACTCATGTTTGAACTTAAGCATATGGCCACAGTGACTGGAGTAACAAGATCTGCAAAGGTTGAAGAATTAAGTTAAAAGAAGGCTTAGAAAAAACAGATTCATCGTGAGTATGTCCTGCTGCATGGTGGGTGTGCTGCCAATAACCAGAGACAAAAGATGAGATTCTGTGACTTTAAAACAGTGACCAAATAAGGATGTTATAAAATAAATCATAGGAGTGGGGGGGCTTAATGGCTTTTAAATGATCCTATTGTTTTCAATTTTAATGAGTCCTTTTACATCAGCTTTAATCATTTTATGAGACTGAAAAATGGCTGCATTAGTTCGGTTTTCTGTTCAATCTCCCCACAAGCCATCACAAAGGAGTGGCTAATGGGAGTCAACTTTCATAAGTGGAAGCCTAGACAACGGAATAACTGCTGAATTTATTTGGGAAAATGATACATTAGCTACAGATACTGTAAATGATCATGTTTTTTAAAGATTGAAAGGAATATTTTACTGCAGCACAGGTATATAATAATTATTTTCAGTTATTTCTCAGTCATTAATACTGTAAAATCGAATTAAATCTTTTCAGTATTGTGTACATTAATGCAGGTTGGATTTAGTGGTGGCAGCTGAGAGCACAGATGCCCTCCCTTGGTTACCCCACGGCTGCCGAGCACACGCTCCATTCTGCCAGCTATTGCACAAAACCCCAAGCTCTATGGCAGCTCAGCTCTAGACAGTGACATCTCCCTTCCTCCCGGCATGAGGGCTCTCCTACAGCTCTGGGGAATGGATCGACACAAGATCACTCTGAGCTCAACTTTCTCCCTATATGCTCATTAACTTATTTGACCCACAAATAAATCTTGGTCCGCTAAACCTTTTTTTTCTCTACATTTAGTCCTAGAGATTGAAACAAAAAGGGATACATTCAGTTGGATTATACATTTCATGTTAAAATTCTTAATCTTATTAACTTCACCATTATTTTCTGATATCTTTTGTATGAGGTAAAATGAAAATTCAGTCATATACAACATGTTTACAGTCTGCTCTCAGGTAAAAAGAAACCTACAGCTATCCTGGAATCTAACTATTTCTCCCAAAAGCTCCGTTCTGTATCTCTCATGGATTGAATCCTCACTTGAGAGTTTCAGTAAGGACACCGGCATCATATCAGAGTATTGTTTAGTTTCTATTTTTAACATCACAGCTATAAATTCTCCATTATTATTATTATTATCGGTTGTCAGGGACTTTCTTCACTAGACATATAGTAGAAACCAGACCCAACCAAAATTCAAAGTCATGATGCTAAGGTGGTGAGGAAAGGATGGGGGAAGATGTATCTCACTGCATATCATGAGGTATTTCTAAGTCTCAGAATAATTTTTAGAGCATGATACTGCTATCATAAGGCTGCACAGTGATCAAGCATGCCCAAGATCCAACCAGCAATTCCTGTCCCATGCGTCATCACAGGGATGTTTCTCAAGAACACACAAAGAAATCCTTTAAAAAAGGAAGGGGGGGGGGGAGTTGTTCTAGACTCAGTTTACCTAAGAGAAGGAAACTTATTATTCTAGGGGCTATCGAAGCTACCCCAGCTTTGTCAGTGCACCTGTCCCATAAGGCTGCCATGCTCATTGCCTACAGTTTCTGTGAGAACTTGACCTTCAGAGACGACGAAAAGGCTTGTATTTTGCTCAGGAAAAGGAAGTTTTTTTTCTAGAAATCTCTTTTCCTAAAGGTTCATCACTTGGAATACAGATTAAACGACTAAAAAAATTATAGTACGACAGTATAAACCTGCAAAGTGAAAGGTAAAGAAAAACAACATACACTAAGCCTGAGTGAATAACACACAGAAATTTATGTGACACTTCTGAAGCAACATATACTTAAAAGAGAGTAAGCATAGATGGTTTTATCTTAATCTATGACTGAGGTACTATAAAATTACCTCAAGGTAAAAAAAAAGTGTTACGATGCACATTATGAAGCTGTGAATGACATATCATGGATTCATCACATATGAGAAGACAAAACGAATACCCAAGGTAGTTCAGTAGAGAATGATACAGCATTCTATGATGCTAATGCAAAACCAAATATTGAAATGATTTTTCCTAATTCAAGCATTCTGTTAGTGGGCGATTGCTTTTCCTGTTCTCCCTATCGGGAGATAGGATAACTGCCAGCCTTTATTTTCCCGTTACTAAAGAATACTGCATTTTAGTTTGTGTCGGAATCAACCTCCACATTGCTTGTGCCAAATATGTTATTTGTTTCTTGGCTCAGCACACCACTTTCCTCCTCGAATCACCTCCCAGTTAGTCTCAGAGTAGATCAGGTGCAGTGCCCTCCTTACTTACTCACATACATTCACGCCCTGCGTATGAGAATACTCCAATTATTGCCATTTGCCAATCATTTCATGTACTCTGGTGAGAAAAGTTTGGTGGCATTAACTACTTTGGTTGTAAGAGGTCTTTTAGCAAAAAAAACCATGGTTTCTTTCCCCTTTACATTACTCTAAGCAAGAGGTAAATACTCCTTTCTCAACACAGTAAGGATTTTGCTAATATTTCAAAATAGAAAATTTACTCTTTCTTTTTATCCCTCCCCCACTTTTATGGAGTCAACCACCACAGGCAAAAATTCTTCAGCTTCTACATATCAAACTGGGCAGGGGCATAAAAATGATAATTCCAACAGAAGGAATTACTTCAATTTCAATTTTTAAGTATTTCCTGGGCTCACCTGTGCTCTTGTTTCCCCCCTCACTATTCTTTCGAGAATGAAATTATTGATTACCTTCCTTGTTGCAATTATTTTCTTTTTAATAAAAACAAATAGTGATGATAAGACAGCAGAATAGCTGTGCTAACACCCTACCTATGGTTGCCTACCAAGCAGAGCAGGAAGGGAATTTCTAGGATGCCAAAACAGGCTTGAGGACACAAACATCCTTAGCCTCTCTTCATTTATTTTTGTTCATTTCTGGGTTGGGCACTTTTGAAGTTCAGGATTTCAAACTTTTCCAGCATGAGCACAGACCTCAAGTGTTTTCTTACTCAAATCAAGCAATGTGGTCACACAATCTCAAGCATTGTGAGTTCTGTAACAAAAATATGAATAGACAAAGAGTAATATTTTGGGGGTTTTGTTATTGTTAATAACAGCACTATTTTGTCACACCAATGTACGAACACAATGATAAAGAAATCAATGAGAAATCCATGTCCTGGACATTATCATGGAGTTTTATTCCATAGGTATAATTCTCCATATGCGCTGTATTATTTTTTACAAAGCAGAAAAATATAGTTTAGGTCTCTTCTACCTTTCTATATTCACCTCCCAAAGCACTATCAACATCAGCCAAAAAAGTTAACTAATACCAAAAATTTCAAGAACAAAATAATTAAGTGAGCGCTTATTTATGTGCATACTTGGAGATATCAGAATCAATGTGTTTCTCTTCAGAGAATGTTTATGAGTATTACAACATGTACACATTCATCCAGCTGTTAAAATTTCAAGCATAGCACATTAAATCCTGTTTTTACTGCCTCTAAAATTGCCTCTAAAAATGCACTTCCAACTGCATAGTGATGCCCACAACCACTTTTTTTTTTTTTTTATTTTTTTGCTGCAATCGTCAGGGCCTAATTCATTAGCAGCAGGAAATACAGAAAAAAAAGTTCTATACCAGAGCTGTCAGTATCACAGTGAGAAATACTAGGCTTTGTTATAGAGAAATCAGTCTGAACATTTCCAGCTGGAGGGATCAGTGAATATGAACCGACAGCCCCGTGTAAGCCTTACTGGAAGCAAAGAGAGCCCAGGGATGAAAAAAGACAGTCTTCAAATGCATGGAAAGGCCTTAGGAAGAAGTGCAGGAAGGAAATCAATCAGCCAAACTTAGGGGAATTGTAGGTTTAGCAGAAATACTGAAGCAGCAGAATGGGGAAGATACAGAGGGAAATTTTGCTTCCGCGAGAACAGAAAGGAACAGATCTTATCCCGAGCAATAGAGCCTTGGCTGTCTGCAGCATCGGAGTGCGAGCAAATCTTGGTGTGCTGCAGCTGCAGATTTAGAGTTTTCAAAGAAGAGACCCTTCAGAAAGAGCAGAGCCCACTGGAAAGTCTGCTGCCGGTTAGTCCTCTCCTATTCCTGGGAGCCATCTCAAAGACTTAATTGAAACCAATTTTCTCACTTTATTAAGATCCTAAAGGTGGGATGCTTTGGCTCCCAATTGGTTTTTGGTTGAGAAGACACATCAAACACTGAATTGTGGATTTAGAGCTGGTCATGAAATTACCTTAAAACTTTGAGATGAGAATGGACTTCAGGGAGTGAGACAATGCTTTTTAAAGTGATGATTCTGCTCTGGCAGGGGACTAGATGATCTCTAGAGGTCCCTTCCAACCCCAAACATTCCGTGATTCTATGATTCTACGACTTTATTCCATTAATTAATTTTGTAAGTAACTGACTTAAGTAATTTCTGCATTTCTCGGTTCCAAGAGTAACCATTTCCAAGAAGCTAAACATGTGAAACATCATTTATGACTGCATGTTGCATTTTAACCTGACAGTAGAAGGAATTTTTTTTAAAAAAAGTCACCTCAAACACTTAAACCCCCAACACAGCCTCACAAAATATTTTACAAATTTTATAAACCAATGTATTTCAAACAGACTAAAAAGTAAACATCAAGAAAAATATTTTTACTTCTATTGTTAATTTTTTGAATCATTGTGAGATCTTTGCTATTATTATTCTTAGCTTTTACTAACAGAAAACCAGGGAACCTATACACTCTGTCTTTCATGTTATCACAAGTACTTCAGACCAGTGTGAAAACCAGAACTTATCTTCATAGTTCTATATTCACCAACAGCTTCAGTGACTGGGTGATATTCACCAAAGTCTTTACAGATGTCTTATTTTCGGAGTAGTGCATAAACTGTCTTTCTTTTTTTTCCAGCAAGGAAATACAGATTTGGGGTTCCTAAGATGATATTTGTACAAGAACTCTTGTTCATCTAAGTGCTCTCTTGGTTGTACTGAGATCATGGCTAAATTAAAATAGACTCCATCTTCTTCAGATACAGTAATAACTCATTTCTGAGGATACAAAAAGTATAGGAAGCTAACAGCTTATTTATTTGACTTAATTTTGAATATTTGGAATATATGCTAATTATCTGAAAGGAATAAACGCATTCTGGGCAAATGCCTCAACAAACAGAACTGCAGTGAAAACACTGGCTTGCAGTTTAGCACATGTGGTTACAAAACACAGACCTAGAACTAATGCAATCACTGACAACACTGCAAGAAATTTCTCTGAGGTATTAAAAACAAGCAGGCCCGTTCTAGCTCTAGGTACCAAATGTATCATCATCGATTTTTGAACAAGCTGACGAAACCTTAAATCAGATTTCTTCTGGAAACTGTTTCCTGTCATAACAAATAATGACAGGGAAAAACCAAATCTTGTCTTAAAGGTGAGCGCCAGTGAATTGCCCTTGATTTTAGGCAGAGTTGCACAGATCTGTTATCTACGTGTGCTGAAAGTAGGCATCAGCAAATATAATTGCATCAGCAGATATAATTACATCAGCAAATGCAGACAGCTAGGTAATGTTCACATTGAACTATTGAACTCAATTCAGTCATGTACATTTGCAGTTTTCATACACAGGTTTCTTCTCTATTTCTGTGGTATTACACTATTTAGTTGCATCTTCTGCTTTAATGTTTATTGCTTTATTTTCAAAGCCTCTTTTAACACAGACCACTTGGTGTAGTGCCACAAATTGAATAATTTTACACACTGTGGGATCTACAGTGGAAAAAAATTTAATCATGCCGTCCCCAGAGATCTTCACCTGCCAAATAAATTTTGCAAACATCCTCATTTAGGAGTCCAAAATTTGCATTCTGCATTTACTAGTATTGACTTAACATAGGTTGTTCTGCAAACAAACCTGGCTATTCTCATTCAGATAAAGTATTCCTGAAAATGGATTCAAAAGAGATACCAAAACAAATTCCATTTTATTTCATTACTTGTTTGTACCTAAAGTTCACAGATTTTTTTTTATACTGTTGCCAGCTTTTCTTGTTGTCAGCTTTTTAAAACACCGTGACATAAGTAGCAGTTCCTTCCTGGCAGAACTGAAAGCGAGGACTGAAAAAACAGCCACGGTTATGTCATTATCAGGTGGTCTCTCCATCCAAAATAAGCATAAATTTCTGCACATCACAAGAGATACCAAAACAAATTCCATTTTATTTCATTACTTGTTTGTACCTAAAGTTCACAGATTTTTTTTTATACTGTTGCCAGCTTTTCTTGTTGTCAGCTTTTTAAAACACCGTGACATAAGTAGCAGTTCCTTCCTGGCAGAACTGAGCGCGAGGACTGAAAAAATAGCCACGGTTATGTCATTATCAGGTGTCTCTCCATCCAAAATAAGCATAAATTTCTACACATCACAGCATGCTACCTTCTCTTCTCTTCTCTTCCACCAAAGTACACCCAGCTATGAGTACGGGAGGGCTTGTATGAGATGTTTAAATGCTGTGTAGTAGGCATGAAAATGAGCTTGCTAGGACCGAACGTGAGCATACGGGAATCATTTTGCATACTCCTATAGGTGGTTTGACAATTCAGCGCTTACTACTATTTAAATGATTAGTGGTGGTGATTTAAAACGAACCTAGCACTAAATGTCTAAAACACTGAAAACAACTAAAAAGGACGAAATTAAACCTAAGCACAGCTGAAGAGTCTGTTCTCACAAGGGCACTCACACACTCGGCTTCAGTTTCCCACACCAGAAAAAGAGAAATTGAGCAGTTAGAGATAGAGCAGATTTTGCAGTATATCATTTCATTACTGTGCTATTGCAGTACCATTGACCTAGTCCCTCACACACAGGAAGCTAAGGCAAGTTCTCCAAATGATTTTGCTAATGGACCAAGGTCTCGAAATCTGCGAAATGCAATCACCTCATCAATCATTCACAAACATTATTATTTTTTATACCTTCTGTAAAAGGAAATGAGAACCTAAACTCTAAAACTACACACCCTCCCCCTTTTTTTTCTGCCTAGTCCAGCGCTAACAAATGGCACACCAGCATCTTCTGAACCAGTGACACAAGTGCAGTGATAAGCCCTATAAAATATTCATAACCGGAACTTTAGATGTAGGCAGATGCACAGCAGCAGCGTACAAGCTTTGTCAGGAATCGTTGAGAGATTGAAAGCAGACTGAAAGGATTTATTAAAGCAATCAGAAGAAGCCTCTACTCAGTCACCGTGATTGCAAGGAGTTTATGGCCGTGTATTTAATCTTCTTGCTCTGTAATAGATAAGTTATGCTTTCTTGTGATTTGTGCACAAGGAGTTTTTTCAATCTTTTCCAGCAGTATAGGGAACAGAAGTACGATTTCTGCCTCGCTAAGCGAAGCAGTAATAGGAATGTCAGCAGCAAGATGGAACATGTAATAAATATTAAGGCTTAACATTATAAAGATTTATACTAGAGAGAATACAGTCCCAGATTAGGAGGTAAGATTATTATCTTTTGTTATATGAAATGATAGGAAAAACAGTTTGATGGCAGGGATTTCTTTCTACAGTAGGAGAAAGGAATCGGGGAGACCTGAGCTCAACAGAAAAAACACGTAGGGAGTACATACCAATCTTAAACAGTTGCCTTAACAATAATCAACCAAACTGAACAGCGGGAACAACAGAAATTGCTAACGCACATCAGTTCATCGCTTAGAGAAGTGCATTAACAAAGATTTCTTTTAGTTCATTACAAAATAATCTTGTTTCTAAGGTCAACTAACAAACAGGGAAACTCATGCAAGGGGAAAGCATAATTGCTAATAGAAATAAAAGAACAGAGGCAGGAAACTATAACAAAACATATATGTATACATACACAGAGAGCTTACATTTTTATATATATATATATAAACTTGCATTCTCTCTAAAAGAATGGTTGACTATATTCTTATTTTGACACTGATTGTTATGGGCACTAAATATCTGAGCTTGTTAACATAGCCAAACAGGTGGAAAAATATACTTTTTTCTATTATTTTGACTTACTGCCCACAGCTTCTTGCAGTTTGCATTGACCTTTCCTTAAGGAAGCCTCAGAAACGTTAGCTGCGCTCTGGAGCTATTCAAAATATTTCACATGCAGAACAGAGCTGACAGACCCTGGCTCCCCTGCTGAGTTTGCAAGAACTATTGAAAAAACCTCTTTTCTTATTTTGGATCATTCTTCTCTTCAACAAAATCGGTGTGCAACACCAACATGCACAAAAGCGGCTTTAAAGAGTTTTATAGCAGAAAGAAAAAAGTATTCCTTCATCTCAGAGGCAAAACTACACGGAATGAGGGATTTGTTACAAGAACTACTGTTGTCACCTCATGCGTCTTCTTTTCTTAAGCTGGCAAAGAGGCCCGTTCTTTGTGAAATCAATAGCAAATATTTATGTCTTTTGCATTTACAAACATGCACGAATCTTGCCTGCTTAAAATTAGGAGACCTTCCTCGTCCGTACAAGAACTCATCAGCAGATAGTCTAGAAGGTCCATTTCGCCGATGTTTTTGTCCAATGCTTTTGCACAGAACAAAGGTATAGAAAATAAAATTAACTGCTTAAACACATTCTGGGGACTTTTTCCTCACGTCATGAACTTCAGACCAATTTAATCTTAATTTAACTGAGTTTAACGTGAGTTGCTAATAGGTTTGGCATTTGTCTTTGACTTCCGTTCTTACTGTGCTACAACTTTGTTGCAACAAGCAGAAAAAAAGGTCTACTTGTTTGATCAAAGAAGGGTATCACACCCTTGCTGAAGTGGGCACTTCTCCAGAACCAGTTCTAGCACTGAATTTTCACTCGTTTCTATGAAGATTTTGCCTTTGGAATACACACTTCCACACAGAGCAATTTAAAGTATTTTACTATATATTACTACTAAATGCTGCAAGGAGTCTGAAATGTCCCTAGACATTTAGTACCACGAGAAAAAATAACTCTCCTGAAAAAATTCAAGAACACAGCCATTACCTGTGTTCTGCTGCGTTTCTGTTCATGCTTCTTTATTCACACTACACTTCAGATTGCTAAAATATCTGACAACGCAGCGTAGGAACTAAGAGCATGCAAATTAGTCAATAGAACACCTCTCACTTTCTCGGCTGGCCCCAAGACTTTATGCTGAGTTCAGTAGAAGGTACCTACATGACTACTATATATGCAGAACCATTTCCTGTTCCTCTTCTTCCAGTCAGAAACAAACCCAACCCTTTTCCTACCTACTTCTATTCTCTTCTGGGACAAAAAGTTGCCCCTATGAAATTCCAAGATCCTAGAAACCAAGAATTTTCATTTATTTTACATCCAACAAGCAACTGCCCTTCAGAGGTCTTTCAATAATTACATCCGCTTTCAACTGCCAACGTTCTAACAACAGATACACAGATTAAACTAGAGTCACTTTTAGCTTATTTCTAATGAATCTATACATGTACATCGCTCGGTGAACTTGGAAGCTTATTAAAGAAGTTGTAGGCCCTAAACTGTGCCATAGAGATCATTTTTGCATTTTCAGAAAAGCCTCAACCTCCTGTATGTTTTCACTGTAGCCCATATTAAAAGGTTTTATTTCAAATTGGGAGTCTGTACTTAACATAGAAATTGTTATATGAAGACAAGTTTTCATGCTAAATGAATAATAAATTATAGGTTATGTGTCTCTTTGATTTTAGAGGATGCATAATTTACAACAATAAATAATTAACATATCAAAGGATTCTAATTTAGCTGATGCCTTCAGCATCAGCACAGCCAAAGTACAAACCCCTCTATTTGATGCATAAAAAACATCTTTCTGGTAGTGATGAGCAGTTGCTTTATATAAGTAGTTATGTTTTCCAATAGATAATTTTTGCTTATCGCTTAAAAGTATTAATAAATATCAGGAAGTTCAATTTCTGACATATGATCTGTAAGCACACTGCAGCAGAGGAAGAAAAGTATTATTAATAGCACCCTGTTACACTATTTCAGCTAGGAACAGTAAATGCAAGCTTTATTATCTCTGGAAAGAAGACAAATAATATTATTTCTGCATGAAAAATACATGTTACATTTAAGTTTAGCACTTCTGTTAGTCAATTATCCATAGTGTCTGTGGCTACACCTAAATTCTGTGTAACAGGCAAGACTGAGAATGACCTAAAAGCATCTTTCTCTCCCTAGGCCATCACCAAATGGGAACGTGCACGCAGGTAACTTGGCCGCCCGTGTCTCTTGCTCCGCGATGGGCGATACAGACGTTTCTGTGGAGGAGGCCAGGCTGACTATAAACTTTTAGCGGCTTTAGTGGCTGCTGAGACAAAAACTTCCCAAGCGCACACTTAAGGATTCGACAAGGAAATCGTGCCAAGACTGCCTGTTCTCAGCAAGCATCACCTTGTAATTTGAGGCTTGAGTCCATGTCATCCCCTGAAGCAGTATGGGATGCAGAAAGATTAGCACCTTAAAATTACAGGAGAGAATAGCTCTGCCCTCTGTCAGTTAGGGGATCCATGGGTTAATTTTTAGTACATGGGAAAAAACCTACTTTTTCTTCAAAGCCTTCACCCTGCAACTGGACTGCTGTGACCAGAGCTTATAGTCGTACGGTTGCGTTTTTATCAGGCTGAGCCTATTTTCAGATTTATAACGAAACCCCAAAACAATGCTACACAAAACACTAACTCATAGACTTGGTGGAGATATAATGAAGCTTTTCTGCTTTGCTTCCTTTGCAGGGGTTGAGGGAGAAGGGAAGGTGGTGTGCTTGGGTTTGTTGGGTTGTTTGGTTTTTTTAAAATTGGCTTACCTAAGCAGTAAATCATTTTGGAAACAATGATAGAAAGAAGTGTAACTCAAGTTTCAATGTATTTCTTAATTTTTTCACTAGGCTGAAAGAAGTACAAAGAACACTTTTTAAACCTACTAGAAACAGTTAAAAGTGACTTAAAATACTTAAATTAGAATCATAGAAATATGAAGGTTGGAAAGGACTTTAAGATCATCAAGTCTAACCTACAGCCCTACACTACTGTAACAATAAACCATCTCCTGAAGTGCTTCACTACCCTCTCAGTGAAGAAGTTTTACCCAATATCCAATCTAAACTTCCCCTGGCGCAAGTTGAACCCATTCCCTCTTGTCCTATAGAAATTCAAGACGATGTCAACATACGATGTAAAATTTCATGGGATGAATAATATTTACCAGCTCTTCAAAGATCTCTTATTACTCTGATATTGACAACTAATTACTTTCAAGCCAGTATTGTCTGAACCTGACCCCAAAATAAAAGTGCTTACACGGACAATGGGATTAAGTCTATTCTCTCCTTCCTTCCACGAAGACAGTAACATGCTTGTCAGGAAAGGAAGAGTGTGCCCCACCAGGATTAACATTTTCCCAAGGAAATTCAAGTTCCCAGGTTGAAAAAAACAATTACTTTGGTTTAGACTGAAACACCTTTTCACCAAACACACGTGAAAGTATCACTGCAAGAGAGCGTAGCTTTAGATCATTTAAGCCTTGGCCTGTGGCAACTCTTCTGCCACATCACCAAGGACCATCGCCACAGATGGCACAAGCTCCAGCTGTGGGAGCCCATGGCATATTATAGCCTCATTGCTGTCCTTACCTCTTCTTGCAAAGTTACAGCTAACTCAGACATGTCACCTCTACGTTGCTTTGCACGCATCTCAAGAATCAGTTACTTAAAGCAAACATCTGCCCCACAGCCCGGTATGATGGTGACATCAGCAGTGGGATGGAGCCCACAGACCAGAGCAGCCTCCTGCCCCTTCTCTTTTGTAACTTCTCAGCGCAGGCTTGAGAATTTATGTCAGCCAATTTCCATCAAGAGCCAAGGAACCTCTATTTTTCACCACACATAGAGGAAAAAGTGACTGAATACTGAAAGTCCTGCATTTGTCAAAATCCTTGATATTGAGTATCAGCTTCTGCAAGGCTGCAGGAAGAATAAAAATTGGAAAAAAGACTAGAAAGGAAAATCTACAGTACAATGTAATAAATATATATGCACACACATACACAATTTGTAAAAAGTATTTGTATTGGAAATCAGAAAGCTAATAAAAACATTTGATTAATTGGTTTTTTGTTTCCTGGAGTACATTTTGGGTTTGGAACGAAACGTGAATGGCAGCCAGGTGCCTGTCTATGGACTACAAAAACAAGAAATGAACACGCAAAGTGTTCAAGTAGGAAAGGCAGATATAGTTCTGGGGCTCAGAAAAATAAACTAAAAACTTTACGTTGATGCCAATGGCACAAAGACTCTATTAAAAGTGTTTGCGTAGAGAGCCCCTTAATTATAGTTATGTTAAGGCGAGAACCTCTGCAATCCAGATGTAATTATATGGAACATTATGAAATAGAGCTTTAAGAAGGCAACTTAAAAGGTTATGGTCCAATAAAAACTAATTAGTGGTTACTTATGATCAGATTTATTTTCTAATACACAGGATCATTTTTTTCTGAGTATGTCTTTTTAGTTCCACGCTTTCCTTTTCTGCACAATACTACTGATTTAGCCCAATATGGAAAGGAAAAAATATATTGAGGGATAGAGAAAACGTGGATTTCCTATCAAATATGTGGATCATGAAAACATACCCTTATTGAAGATTTATGGTATATAGTGTTCATGGTCAGATTACAAATCAGTCTGGCATTTTTCAGCTGTCCTTTAGCTATCCTCTTACACAGAAAATAAAAATAACATCTACTGCACAAAACAATTGCAATTTTCAGCTTAAGGAGAACGAAAATTATTTTTTTTGCATATTTCCTGAGAAAAGTCTATGCTAATGCAAACTTATGTCTGTGTAACTGAAGATGGGAATGGTCTTGGGTTTCTCCTACTAAATTTACCACTGGTAGCACCTTATGGCCAGTTGCACACTGGATACATACACAGATAAAGCAATACATGAGATGCTAAGGTGTAGATTTCAATAAACTCTGCCATTTTATAATCCTATTTGCAGAAAAATTGACATTTGTCCTGTTAATACCGCTGCATTGGCATGGTTAACCAACATGACTTCTTTCATCTTCCATCTGCTCTTCATTTCAGTATGCGATAGGTGAAGCAAAGAATTGGTGCCTGAAGAGGCTCTGGATCACTTCTTACAAGCCTAACTAAACTTTGACAGAGCTTTAATAGGTTCATTTATAAAGCACTATTTTCACACAGCCAGCAATACTGGTATTCTGAAGTAAGATTTTATTCAAACTAGAACAAAGCCTAAATAGTAGAGTCTTGGTGGCAAATAGATTCAGAAAAGTAAATTCAAAATAGTCTTTTCCTCAAATGGAAATTAAGCTACTTGACAGATACGACTGACAGCTCTGAACATCAAAAATTTTCTGTGCCCAGAACAGGTAAGGTTAAGTCAACAGCATGTGTGAAGAAGATTACCAAAAGGCTGTGTTAAAATGCTTCAGATTGGCTCCAGAATGATAATTTGTTTCCTCCTTAAAGTGCATGATGAAAAGTTAGCACCATTATATCAGGGCAATCACTTTTCACCTTAATGAGTCAATTCCTACGCAAATATTTCAATAAATCCAAATCAAGATGTACTTGTGAATCCAAGTCTAGTCGGTTTTTGCCAGTTATATACACCCATATGTTTAATTCACGTTTAATAATAAAGGGTCATTAAGCACTCTATATACCCATAACCACAGGGACAAATTAACTGTGGGGTTTTTTTTCTCACAAGTCTAACGGCTGAGTAGCCACTAGCTGACGGGTTCAGTCAGCAAGACAATTTGGCCTCATAGTAAAAAAGGATTAATCAGGATATAAGCAGCACTCAGATTCTGCACAGTAGTCCTAACACGTCCAAAGTCACATTTTAATCACCAGCATTCAAAACAAACTGGAGAGGAACGCACGTCTATGTGTCATGCCACAAGGTGTACAGAAGAAAGTAAGGTACTGCCCAATGTAGGGAGTTTATTATTATTTTTACTGACCCATCCTTTGGCACAATTTCCTTTGAATGGCATCGGTTTTGGTGCCCGAAATTTCAGATACTGAGTGAGCCTGCTAGGCTGTTTCAGCGAGTTTCTCACGGCTGGAACACCAGCTCAGACTAGTCACTGTGCCCTTTATCTTAGAAGATTCTTATTTGTCTACCGTTTCACAGCAAGCAGTTCTGATGAATAGTGCAATTAACCTTTCCATTATTAAAACAATTAATTGCAAAAATTAAAGACATGACAAGGGCTAAACAGTAATGCATAAATTATTAGATTCACCAATTGTAATTATTAATCTATATACACTAATTGTGAAATAAACAACAGAAATCGTAATCAGAAGTCAGTGGCAAGAATTGATGGCCATTTGTTTTCCCTATGAAAAGAGAAATGCACCATTTTACTCTTGGCATAGCAAATTAATCATACCAAGCCTTTAACGAGAGTATTTTTTTCTGTTGGGAATGACTTAGGATCCAAAGATGTCTAAAGTTTAGTTTTGTTTCTACAGCAATGTGAGTTTACATCAAAAGAAATCTACTTGCCAAAACCCATTACGTTTCAAGGTACATGTATCTGTCCAAACGTCTGCAGTAAATCTCCCCTAAATTTTCATGTCATGTAGCTATAATACCAATACCATTCAATGTCTTTGTCAGTGACATGGATAATGGCA
>NW_009715406.1:9314-11249 GCF_000703405.1 Apaloderma vittatum | reverse complement strand
AGGCCGGCCCAGCCCTAACCCACGACAAGCAGAAACACAGCCAGTCCTTGATAGGTGTTATTAAGCCCCTCACAAAGTAGAACCACAGACACCATGGCAGGTCTGGTATCAAGCAATTTTGATATTGCTTCATATAGCACATAATCCAAATTTTTAAGCTACTATGGCATCCATAAATAGTGTATCACTACTGCTTCTTTAGCCAGCTGAACAAAGCTAGCTAGCCACCATGAGAAGAGGATTCATCCTGGTAGGAGATATAGAAGTTGAATTTTTCTCAGTAGATCACCTGAGATTTACTAACAAGAAATGGATAGCATCAAATCTGAAGTATTTGATTAGACTAGGCATCTGCCTTTAGTGTCTAAAACTAGGAAAGGTGATTCTGGGCCTCTTAGATAAGAAGAAATGAGGTAGGCTCAGCTCTTTGCATATTATATACAACATACACAGAATCACAAGGACACAATTCAAAGTTCAGATGAAGCGATTTATCACTACTTATGGGATCATGTACTGCACGAGACAGAGTTGTGCTTCATGTCTGTGTTCATGTTCAGTTCCTTGTTCAATCATGCAACTGGCATAGGAACACACTGTGAAACATGTTTATCTTTCAATCCGCTATTTTCAGCATTAAAATTGCTTTTTTATATTTTTATTTTGATAAATGAGCATTAACTTTTACATGGTTACTGAATATGTTTTAACACATGAAAATATAAATTGCATGAACAATCCCATAAAATAAATTGACTTTTTGAGAGAAAATAGAACAACAATTTTAAAGAGAAGGAATGTTCCTTATTCCTTTTTGGCTCCTCTACCCTGATTTTAGTTTATAATGGTGCATATCCACTGCTTTATAACTAAGGACAGATGGACTTTTTTATTTGCTCTTCAGAATAAAGCTCATGTAAAGTATTCGTAAATATGGATCTTTTTCTACAGCTTCAAATCATCTGGACTTGCTTTGAACACACAGAGGCAGTGAAGAAGGCAGAATCTCTGCTTGCAGCTCAAGAGTCAGGTCAAATCTTGTGAGAATCCAGCATTTATCCATGTCCTATTTCCTTTATTCTTTTCTGCCAGGTGCAGAGAGGGGGTCTGACCCTGTTCTCTGAGACATTTGAACTATGTGTTGTTTCAAAATGGAGCTGCCATGCTGAAACTTGTCCATGATACATTAGGTATGTTCTCGGGCAAGGTCTGATTTTCTAGGTCTCCAGCATACCAGGTTTGTAAAATATATGTAAATTACCACTGTTCCTTTCTTAGCTGCATTAAATTTGCTGTCCTTCAAGTTAAAATACTCTCTCAGAAAAATCACATACTTTTGATCAAATGAAAACTTGACATAAATTTGTCTCAAAAAATCCATCTTTCGTCAATACATTTTTTTGAAATGATTTCCTGAACTAATGATTTATTCACATGGATTCAGTCTGGATACATCTCAAAGTAATAAAAACTTATCCACATCTTAATACAAAATACCTTTTTAAAGTAGGTGTTTTTCATTTAATTTAAATAAAAGATATAAAGTAAATATTTGCGTGACTCTAGACCAACGTAAATGAATGAAAATACTTACCTAGATCAGCAGCATCTTCTGAGAAAGATACTGCTTTTACATTATATTCATACACTTTAGGATCTACTGTTCATGACAGCCTTGAGCTAAGAATAAGGTTATCAGTGATTTTCTGTTTATTTCTATGAAAAGCACTTAGATAACAGGTCTTATCAAAGAAGTAAAGTTTCCATGTACAGCAACAGTGCGTCATCACAGACACAGCAAGCAGAGGCTTGGTGCAGTTTGGAAAGATAAATGGAGTAGTTCATTACATTCCGAGAGTTTTCCTTTAAATACACCTAAGCAAATATTAGGATACCACAGCTGTGCACTGAATAAGACCTTGCTTAATTCAGCAC
>NW_009715406.1:0-9283 GCF_000703405.1 Apaloderma vittatum | reverse complement strand
TAGGCATCAGTGCAGCAGGGGCAGGGGCAGAACTACAAGAACATAAGTTAATCAGGGGTTCAGGCTGGAGCACAAATTATATAATCTGGACTGAGCTTTCTTACAAATATTCTCAAGTAAGTCAAAATCGACTATTTTTTTTTTTTTGCAAAATTATGCTTGCTAACATTATTACTGAAATTATATGTGGTGGTGAAATTGATAGCAAGGAATATGAGTCAATCAATAATCTCTAACTGGAGAAGCTAAATTAAAGAAATACATTCAATGCCTTTTCAATATTGCTTCAAAGGAAGATCCCACATTCAATCCCTGATCTTCCACCTATATGTCCTATTTTCCATTTCTCCTCTGTTCTCATATACTGCTCCTAGGATCCTTCAGATAAATAGCTTGCATCTCAGATATTGAGAACTAGACCATTGGACATCTAGAAGTGGTTCTGTTGTTCCAGAGAACCTCCATTCTCACAGGCTCTGATACCCTCAAACTGGAGACCCTGCAAATGGTTTCAAAATCCATACTGGCAAAGTAACAGCAACACCGTAGAGTCTCTGGGTCTTTGCAACTGTGGCCACACAACATTCCCCAAACCTTCGAGCTTCCTCCATGATTCTGCATTCACACACAAGCTGGATCTACTCATCAGCCTCCACTTGGTACATTGCTATAGTGTGAAAGGGACATCAGTTGGAAAGGCAAGATGTAAGGCTCTGCTCAACAGCACGCAGCCTGTGTCATGGTGACATGTCCCTTTTCTGTCAGGTTATCTGCTGTGACACCTCTCCCACTCTGCAAATCATTGTTGCCTGATGTGCTTAGATCTGGTGGTAAGTCTGAAGAGACTATACAGCAGACTGTAGCCCACTAGCGACCTGCTTAGACAGAATGGATACCTGCTCAACAGCTGAAGTTAGATGGGACTAATCCCCTTATCTGAATAATGCATCCAGCTTTTGGTGAAACTGGCAGGTTCTTAAAGTTAATTTTATGCTGATCTGCATAAACTATACAGTGAGTCCATTCACAAGGGTCTCCATACACAAGCTATGGTCCTCAGTTATAACTGAAGAGGAATAACCAGCAAGGTTTCCTTTGAGGGACAGCAGTTTGCCAGCAGAGCTGGGTGAAGTGCGAAACGCGTGCCTGTGTGACCATCAGGTGCAACACAGCATGGTGCTCCTTCAGTCCAACAGGACTGTCTCATCTGTACCATAGCTACCTTAATTTTCACCAGGGTTACACAGACTAAGTACCTCTACAACACACTCCATTGGGAGTTAGGAGCTGTCAAATATCTGGGGAATTTCTCCCTTTCACTAAACACAGGTTAGGTCACCTCAGTCACTTCTTATATCTGTCATGTTTAAACAATTTACTTTATGATTATACACTCCTCTCTAGAATCATAGAATGTTTTGGAATGGAAGGGACCTTTAAAGGCCATCTAGTCCATATCCCCTGCAGCTAGCAGGGACATCTTTAGATCAAGTTGCTCAGAGTCTCATCCAACCTGACCCTGAATGTTTCCAGGGATAGGGCTTCTATCATCCCTCTAGGCAATATGTTCCAGTGTTTCAACACCCACAGTGTAAAAAATTTCTTCCTTATATCTAGTCTGCATCTACCCTCTTTAGTTTAAAACCATTGCCCCTTGCAACACGCCCCGCTAAAAAGATTGTCCCTGTCTTTCCTATAGGCCCCCTTTGAGAACTGAAAGGTGGCAATAAGGTCTATATCCTATTAAGTATTAGTTGAATATTACAACAAATTTCAGTAAACTTTTACCTGTAGTGCTTGAGTGTCTCTCACCAAAGGATCTACTGTTTTGGGTGATTTAGGATCACAACTTTCAGCATTGTAACATATAAGGTCATTATAGGCTGATTAGTCTTTGTGTTTGGACAAGAAATGGCAAAAAAAGCTCTCTTGCAGACTAAAACCTAAAAGTTCTGTAGCAGAAAAATCAGTTTGATAGCACAGAGCTGCAGAAAGGTGTTACTAAAAGAGATAAACTAAAAGAGAGGAGGATTATGTTATATAAAATGAAAAAGCAACTTCTGTTAAAATTCTGAACTAACAGCAATGCCAGAAATTAAACTCATCTTCTGCAAGCAACACAGCATTAATCTGTTTGGAAGCCCTGCCAGTCAGCTTTTTAGCTGCTTAATAATGGTTTTCTGAAGAATTTATCAGGTTATAAGATTAACATCTTCATCAAAATTATTATTCTTATGACCAAAGTGACTTTAAGTTTCATGATGCTTGAAAGGAGTGGTGCTGACATGACAGCAAAAGACTAGTGTTATTTAAGAAATTACTTCTACATTAAATCATATGAGTAATGTATGAATCTAGACTTTAGTTCCATCAGTGGAAAGCAGATTATATAGTTGCACTGTGTAACAGTGGGAAGCAGATTATTCTATATTCAAGAGTTTTGTAATCTCAGTACTAATTATTTAATAATGCATTTCAGGTTTTATTTTTCTCAAAGCTAGACAAGTTTGGTATGCAGTAACAAAGAAATGAAAAAGCATTTTACATGGAAACAACTCGTGGAACATTTTCAAATATCAGTATTGGATAGATATATCCAACAAGACAAATATTTCAAAATCATGAACGTGTTAAGGCTGAATCCTGGAAGGATTTTTCTCCCTAAGCAAACTGGCAAACTGGTTTTGAATTCATGTAATCAAAGTGCACTGAGATTTTCCTTATTGTAAACTCTTTAAATTATTATTCACAGAATCACAGAATCACAGACTCAAAGATGCCTGGAAATTCTGTATCACAAAATTTATAATCTGATTTTGCTCTGCGTCAGGGTAAAATCAAAGCTTGCATCATTTCTACAACAATCTGATAGGCAAAAACATAGATTTGAACTTTGAAATACCACAAATACTGTTAATTCCTTACCCATGGGGATACACCCAGACCTAAAGGGAGGGTTTTTTTCTACTCATCATAGTAGTAGTGAATATCAAAATCATTCTTTATCAAAGCTCCATCAAAATTGGGAACCTGCCATGAAAGTTTTGGTTTGATGAATCAGTGTGTTTTAATGAAAAAAAATATCTTAGTTGAAAATTCTATTACACAACTTTATACCTTTATGGTTACACTTCCTATTTCCAAATAGTTTGAAAATAATTAGCTTTTTTGCATAGTAGATACTGTATATTATCAATATGAACAGCCATGACTACTAATGGTTGGAAATACACTGATAAAATCGTCACACAAGAAATTACAGGTGCCTGTCTCACTATTACTTGGCCTTTTATTCAATCAATGGCTATTTCAGTAACTGATCGTTTACTAACTTAACTATAATCATCACAAATTCTGAATTTAATGCATCATTTCTAAGCTGAAAGAAACACAGCTCTTGTGATTAAACTCTCAGTTAAGGCATCTGGGGATAAAATGATTGCTCTTATGAAAAACTGATCTCCCACAGGTCCCATTAGGACATCAGAATATATGGGTAAAATTCTACATAGAAAAGAATCAAAGGCTTGGTCTACCCACAGTTTTTGTGTTAATTTAACAGTCTGACTGTTACACATACTGAAAATATGCTCCCTTCCTCCCTAAATTGTTTATTGATACAAATGGGAACATGGTTTTAATGGATAAAGATGCCTTTTTTTTCTGTCACAGTACGTTCCTGTTCCACACAGGAATGGATACACCTTTACATTCATGTAACTTAGACTGGGTGAGTTTTCTGCTTCTGATTATCAGAGAGCAAGAAGAATTATTTTGGCCAAGCACTACAGAATTTGGAGAACAGTTTTTTCTTGACAGAAATTACTTGATTTTGAAATGTTTCATTTTGATAATAAATTTTGATTTTTCATTTCATGCATTGCAAATTAAGCAGCTCTAGTTTGTTTTTGTTTTTTTTTAAAGAAAAAGATATCATATTTGAAGAAACAAATGCAATATTTCAGTTGACCTAGTATTTTTTCCCCTTTGATTTTTCCAGTATAGCTCTCAAACTACCAACTGCATTATGTGTAGGTTTACCCTTAACAGTAAAGGCTATGCAACTGTTTTGCTTACAGAACCCATATTTAGACTAAAGTTTTTGGCATGAAGATAATCGTAGCCAGTGCCATGCAAGTATTTAGAGATCAGCTTCTATGCATTCTATATTTGTCTTGTGTCTCTTCATACTTGTGTATTTGTATGATTTTATGTAACACAGCTGTTACATCCTTAGGATTTATTGCTTTCAGGACCTTGATAGTTTGCATTCTTTCTGTCATTCCTCTTGCATCATTTTGATCATCCTGTCACAATGCTAAACAATTTGTCATTCACTAGTAAGGCACCTGTAGCAAAGAGAGATCCTGATTTTTCATTTTCTGTCCATTTGTGTTGATTATAGGATCAGAAGTCTCAGTCCTGTGTGCCTCCGGCTGCTTAGAGACTTGGAACTGAGCTAATTACAGATTCTTCAACAGAGGCTATTCTATTTTCTTCACATTCAGATTTTATTGGAAAGGGGCTTACCACTTCACACATACAAACTTAAGCCAGTTCCAGAAACACAGATATTTCACAACTCAAAAGATTCCAGCTTGACTATATCTTAAAAAGCTCATTCAAGGAAACACTTCAGCAATTTTATGTTAGAAGAGCTCTGGGATTAAAATCTGCTTACCATTTGATACTGAATTTCCATTTTCAGCAGTCGCAGAACTGGACAGTGGATTAGATGACTGAGTTCCATGGCTATTTGCATTTTTATCCTGGGTTTCTGATCCAACATCTGATGTATTTGGATCTTCCCTGCTCCTCAAGTTCAGATTAGTTTCAGCACCTAACATAAACAGAGAAAAAGCTTGTCAGCTTCCTATTAACTGGTGACTTTCACATAGCAGAAAAAAAAAAAAGTAGAAAAAAAGAACACAGAGAAACCAAATTACTTTATCACATTAATTGAATTAATCACTAAATTCATGAGTCCAGTGATAAATCTGGAAAGTTTAAATCAGTGATTTTTGCAGGGCTTTTTTTTTTTTTCCCCTTGGGTTCCACCTGTAGCCATTTAAAGTTTATAGAAGCAAAAGGCATCAAGAAAATTTAATTTGTACTGTTTCTTTTCACACAAATATCAGCTGATAAAACTAAAAAAATGTTTGTATTACCTCTATTTTAGCTTCTCTTCTATTTCACATGAGTTCATATGCTGCTGTCATCACTGCAATGCCTTTTACTGTTGCATTAGGTGATACCAGCAACAGCAACACCATGGGTTTATTTTATTCTCTTATCTCCTCCCACAAGAAACGAAACAGCTTTTGATATGAAACCATATGTAGCAAGATTCCTCACAGCAGAGCCTCCCCGTGGGCATAATTTACCCTGCCTCGGGGCTCTCCAGCCATCAATTGTCATTTTCTATATAGTTCCAAGCTTTCGTGTCACAGCCTTTTAGCTAAATTTCTTCAAGACATCAAGAGGAGGCCTGATCCTGCAGGAGTTCCCAAGCTACACACAATGGCACACGCATTTCTTCAAAGAGAGGGGCAAACCCCTTCTCTTATTCACCTCTGACTGATGGCACATCCATGCAATGTGGAACAGCTCACAGAAAAGTGCCTGGAGCTGGCTCTGAGCTTGCCTGGCTTTTTCAGCCTGGTGTCCCACAAGAAACAGGGCTCAGGTGCTCCCCATTGGAGCTCAGGGGTCAAAAGCAGGTTCAGAGCTTGGACACAAGACTGTGAACGGACAGGAATGGTAGGAGGTACCCCCATTGCAATTCTGGTCCTCACTCCAGGGCTGATGAGGCTGCACTGGTGAGGTTTGTGCAGTTTTTGGTGGTTTTCTCTCATTTTCTGTGGTTCTCTTCGTGTTGCGGTGAACACAGATACATACTCTTTCCTTGCCATAATCAAGTTTGTTTCATGGAAGACAAAGCTGAATTCGATTCTCTCTCTGTTTAGCTCCATTGCAGTTTTCCTAACCCTTTCCACCCTCTCTGAGAGCTGGCCTTAGCTGTGGGGCTGACATATTATGGCTGACCTGGGTGCAGAGGCCCTCATTTAGCAATTTAAAATGAAAATTTTTCATCTATGACAACTCTCAAAGAGGTATTCCTCGATTTTGCTTGTGTCTACTTAAGCTTTGTCATAATGACAGCAACAATCAGTGGAGGTCAAAAGACTAGCTATTAAAACCAACATTACAGCATTCATCCATGCTTCCAATGACATCCTCAGCTCTCTCAAAGATGCAATATATTCTTATAAGTCTTGAGCACATAAGCATTTCTCAATGGGACGGGAAAACCGTGTTTTTTTGCCAGGTGACAGATATTTTGCCTCCAGATTTTCAAATTTAATGTTGACCGCATCGTCGATTTTTCATTTTTATGCTTGAACTGAAAAAAAGCCGCACTTGGTTTACAACGTACTTACATCTAAGAAATTAACAAATGAAATGAAAACTCTATATCCATTCTGGTTAACCTGAAACATTTTGTTTCACTGAAAAGTTTTTCTTCTCTTCATTTATTTTTCAGTTATCTAACTCTGAATCTTTCTTAACATTTCATCTTCTAACAAAAAAAGCTGTCTTGAAAAGTCAAAAAGCTCATTTCTAAGCTGACAGAATAAAAAGATTTCTATCTGTGTTTTTTTGCTCCCCTCCTTGCCCTCATTCCCTGATCATTATTTTTTGCCAGATCTGATTGGAGTGTTTCAGTGGCACTGTTTCATAAACTGTGTATTTAGGCAAATGTGCTAGCATTGAAAAAATTAGGCCACCTCTACCCACAGTAAGCGACTTAGGAGAGGTGGCAGAATCAGAGCCTGAACAAGAAAATGCATACAGTACAATTATAAGAGTATGCTTGATTTAGCTTTTGTACAAGCAAGTTGACTGCAAAATGTATCTTTGCAGCTCATATTAAATTTGTCTGAAAAGGAAATGTCACTTTTAGATGTTAATAGTTAGTGCACTTGCCTATAGATCATAATCCACCTACATAATTATTGTGCCACCTTTTATATAAAGAGTCTCGGAGGATGTGGCTGGGAGCCTTATTTTTCTTGATATCCGAAAGATTTATTGATTTGCCTGACATCTGCAATTCACTTGAGAATGTGCAAGTAGAAAGACTTTTTCTTGCATTCCTATTTGCAGAAGCCTTTTGTTTCATAGGTACATTGATATCTTTTCATGGCATTCATGAAAGGCTCTTGGAAAAAAAGATTATCTTTTCTCCTTTATATCTGTATGATAGAATACTACAAAGAATTGTGGATAGCTACTATGGAGCTAAAACATCACCCTAAATTGGCACAAACAAGTAGTGGATGGATATGCAGCATATCTTTAGGAACAGCTCTCTAGATAGAGATCTATTATCTCATTTGCTCTATTCAGTCACTGTAAAAGACATTTTGCTTCTAAACAGAAGACTATATAGAGAAAATAAACTTGATAGTGCCTTACTTAATCTTGGGAGTGGGAAAGAAGCTATGTTTTGTTTCAAAACAATCAGAATTACACAAAAGTACTTATACTAATATCCTATATATAGGCATCTTCTGCTCCTCATTGGAGCAGATTCATGTGAAGCTATGAAAAAACTGTAACTACATATGTTGGCTAACTTCTAAAATACTTTTGGATAAGCCAGAGTGTATCCCTAGCAAACAAGTACAGTTCATTTATTTTGGACTTTGTGTAAAATGGACGAGTTTCTGAAGAAAATCTCTTCTATAAATAGGATAACAAGAGGATGCTTTAGTCAGGTATAATCAGTGTAGTGTCCCAGTGCTGCAAAGCTCACTAAGGATCACTGGGTAATTCATGTTGAGAAGGAACCCAGGAGTTCCCTTGTGCACCCCTGCTCCCAGCAGGGCCAGATGTGGGATCAGATGAGGTTGCTCAGGGATTACCCAGCCATGTCTTGAACCGTCCCAAGGATAAAGCCTGCCCAACCTCCCTGGGCAGGTTCACCTCATGCCTGCTGTGCCTTGTTGCCCTGACACACACAGCTGTGAAGGACTCAGCTGTCCCCTTTCCATCCTCTCCCTGTAGGCACTGGTCTGGCTGTGAGATGCTCCCAATGTCATCTTTGCCCCAGGCTGAACAAGCTCCACTATCCCACTCTCTGCTCATGGGACAATCCTCCAGCCCTGAGCATCATGGGGGTGAATTCACTTCAGGTTATTGGGTCTTTTTTGCATTGGGAGGCACTCAATTTTCCATGGTACCCAGATGTGGTCCAATGAGTGCTGGGCAGAGAGGATAACCCCTGACCTGAGCTCCTGGCTGCGCCCTTGCTGTTGTAGCTCTGGATGCTGGTGACCACCTCTGCTGTCAGGGCTCTGTGCCAGCTCCTGCCCAGCTCCCAAGATCCCAGCACCATTCCCCTAGACCTGCTCACCAGACAGTCTGTTTGAGCCTATCACTGTAAGAGATATTTCCTTCCCATGTGCAGCACTTTGCATTTGTTCTTTCAATAAGATGTAACATGCCAGAAGGCTCTGACTTTATCTTCTGCACTGGGATAGCCATTGCTGTCTTGCCTCCTCACTACTCAAAACATCCCTGAGGACACCAAAGGTGTCTACTGACTTTTTATCATAATACTTTTATTCCACACAGCACTATGGACAATTACAAAAGATATAAGGAAGCCCTCCATTAACATTAAATACTTAGAAAGTTTCTACTGATTCTTATTTTATCCATCAAGTATTGGTTTGAAATTCACTCATCATCATGTTTTGTCAGTTCACCTAATTTTAGACTTTTCTCCACATTAATGTCAACTTCCCCCTGCTGCCATGGAACTCTGCCTTTCATGAGGACATAACCAGGTGGATAGATGATGGCAGTGCAGTGAATACGGTTTATCTGGATTTCAGTAAAGCATTTGGCACCATCTCCCGCAGCATCCTCTGGGCTCAAGTGAGGAAGTGTGGTCTGGATGATCGGGTAGTGAGGTGCATTGTGAACTGGTTGAAGGAAAGAAGTCAGAGAGTTGTGGACAATGGGACAGAGTCTTGCTTGAGGCCTGTATCTAGTGGAGTCCCTCAGGGGTCAGTACTGCAGCCAGTGCTGTTCAATATATTCATCAATGACCTGGATCAGGGACATGTCAGAAAGTTTGCGGATGACACAAAAACAGGAGTGGCCGACACATCAGCAGGCTGTGCTGCCATCCAGTGAGACCTACACAGGATGGGGAGTTGGACAGGGAGAAATTTTATGACATTCAACAAGGGCAAATGTAGAGTTTTGCATC
>NW_009715405.1:2212-3866 GCF_000703405.1 Apaloderma vittatum | reverse complement strand
AGTTGTCGTTGTTGTCAGCACCTCTCAGGAAAACCAGCTGGACGGCCTTAGCCTGTTTCAAGGCAGGTGGTTTGGAGAGCTCGTCTTCAGGAGAGGAGAGCCATGGCAGAGGGACAAACAGCTGGCTGGACAAAACAGCAAGGACCGTGTGAATGAAAGGGCAGTTCCCCCCAGGCCAGCCTTGCGGGAGGGCAGGAGAAAGCAGAAGAAACTCAGGAGAGCTAATCTTTGGGGGAACGGATCAGGTGCACCTCTGAGGCCACCACTTACCAGGAGATGCTGTCTGTGTCCCCGAATGCTGGCGAGCCTGCCAAAAAGTGAGCAAGGGGGCTGGAGGAGAGGCTGTGGCTCCGCTCTTTCGGTTTACATCTGTTGTTCAGAGAGAAGACGTTGCTTTCCGAGGCTCCCAGTCTATCACCTTTCATCAGCACAAAGTATGTTTCAATAAAGAAATGAAATACGCAAGCTGAGGATAATTGCGGGTTGCGGATGGCGATAATAGCTGTAATTTGGATTGTGGGAGCAATAAACTCCGGCTCAATCACTGGCTGCTTTATTTGGGGAAGAGCCCAAACTGCAAACACTGAAAATGAAATTTATGAAAAATATATATTTCAGGAAAGGTAATTAGCATATGTCTGTTGCTGTGGTTGCAGGGGGCTGAGCGCTTCCAACTTTCTGCAGGCTCAGCCAGGATGTTTGCTGGCTGGGAGACAGCTCTTCCCAGGCGACCACGGGCAGCCAGCGCAGGTAGGGTGAATCACCCATCGGAGGCATGATTCTCTCATTATCAGTGATCAGTTGCGTAGACTGGACGTTGGATTTTTAGGCAGCTGAAGGTAAGTGGCATAAATTTTACCATCATTTGACTGACACTGGGTCATCAAAGGGGTGCTGTAAAAAAAATATCTTTCCCACCAAGGTTGCGGTGCTTGTGCCAGTGGACTGCAAAACATTTCTAATTGTGCTTGCTGCTGATGGCTGACTCATTTCATGCTGCTCCAGTTTACGACATGTGCTCAGCAGGTCACATGATGAGAGGAAGATGAGGAAAATCCCCTTTCACTTTTCCCTTTCCTCCTTTTTTCTTTTTCTTTGGCAGTCTGGAGCTTCCCGTTAGTTTCTCTGCACCAATGTTCTGCTCTAACTTTGTTTTAGGCATCTCATATAAAACAAGACCGAAAAAGAAGGATACAATTAATAAGCAAACTCTTCCAAAAACTAGATTCTCCCGTTAGTTTCTCTGCACCAATGTTCTGCTCAGTTATGTCTAAGCTTATTTTAGGCACCTCATATAAAACAAGACCAAAAAAGAAGGGTACAATTAATAAGCAAACTGTTCCAAAAACTAGATTCAGAGTGAATGAGACTACATTTTCAATGTTGACCAAATTAATTCAGCATTCTGGGCAAAAGAAAAGTGGAGGAAAGTGAAAATGCAGAAGTGTTCTGTCTAGACAGTTCCTAAACAAAAACACTGTGCTACAGAAATAAAGAGTTCCATTTTTAAAAAAATTAAATTACATCATTTGAGTATAAAAGTGGCCAGCATGAAAACAGCAAGACTTACATAACCAAAAATAAAGCACAGTATTTACCTGTCTGTCAATGGAAACATTCCAGACTGACCCAAAATTAATGGAGGCATGGTGTG
>NW_009715405.1:0-1918 GCF_000703405.1 Apaloderma vittatum | reverse complement strand
ATTCCTGAGGCCCTTCTCACTCTGATTTATGTATTATGGAGTGGGAATGTGGTTGGGAAACCTTTTACAGCTGATGGATCAGTAACTGTTTTACCTTCAGGTATCTCTTCAGCAAAGTATCTCAGGTCTGTCCATTTTTTGTGAACATGAGACTTCACTTGCATGAAATGGGAATTGCACAATTAATGGCCTGTGTAGCTCATTCTGGAGATGGGAGGACTGTTACGGAATGAAAAAAAAAAAAAGAAAAGAAAAAAAAGAGAGAAATTGCAACTCCCATGAGTTCGTACAGAATTCTAGAAGAAGAAATGAAAAAAATTGTTTTTCATTTTATTTACCTATGAGAGTAGGGGTCATCTCTTTGTTTCACAGGTGTTAAGCAGAACCCTCGCCCTACAGCTTCCAGTCCAGACACGGTTTATTTGAACATAAACTTGTTCCAATCCAAATATGACATTTCCTGAAGAAAAAGCACTCAGATGGAGGCATCTTTGCACTCATCCCAGACACATCAGAGCAGACTGAGCTGCAGTTTCCCTCTCTGGACACAAATAAGCCACGCTGGAAGACCAGTTGCCAGCACCAGCACATCCTGTCACTGCCAGAGAGCCGATGACCTCTTGCAGACGGCTCCTGCTGCCCCGGGAGATGTCCTCTCATGTCTGCAGAGCAGCAGGAACATGCTGGGAGGAGGAGATGTGCAGAGCATGGGCTTGCAGGGAAAACCTAGAGACTTTGTCTTGCTGCAGGTTTTCTGGCTGCTGGAGCAGTCAGGAAGCTCCTGCCTCACATCTCCGCTCTGCACAGGGTCAGCAGAGGATGCTCCTGCTTTCAAGCATTGGTCCATCCATTCTTGGCAGCAGCGAGTGACCCACCCTTGTCTCTTTCTGACACAGCCATACATAGGTCATCATCTTCACCACGTGCGCCACCTTGGCTGCCTGACATCAACCACAAGCACCAGCACTATTTAAGACAAAAGCTGGAAAATATTCTTCAATTTTTAGAAAAACTAATCAGTAATTCATTGTCACAGCTGTCTAACCCCTTTCTCCTGTGTCTGGACCAACACTTGCATTGGGTCATTTTCCCACGTTCCCTGAAAGACAGGAGGTGGGAAGAGCTCCAAGGACCCTGGCTGAGGGTCTGAGCCCGGCTCTGCAAGAAAGCCATGAGCTAGGTGATGGGGTGGTGCTGAAGACTGTTGGGTGAAGACAGCCCTGAGAGATGTTTGATCCAAGGAAGGTAACTGGGTGACATCCTGAGATAGAAACCACAGTTTTTTTTGGAAAGGGGTAAAGAAAAGGCTGAGGTCTCAGGGTGGTTGCGGTGTACCTGATAAACGCCGCTTGGTGTGTAATACTTCATTTTCCATAAAGTCTGCACGAAGTTACATCTGCCTGCAAATCCTTAGCACTTGGGAAGTGATGTACTGAGCTAATAAATACTTGTCTTTGCACATCAGTAGGACACAATGTCCTTGGCCTCAGTGTACCAGCAGGCTGCAGTGGCCTTTGGGCATTCCAGTTCACAAAGCTTTAAGTGCTTGGGCTTGTAACTCTCCTCTTAAACCCCCTGACCACTCCTCAGCATTTTGGTCAAGACACTTCCGACATTGTCTGACCTCAGCAAGCCTGGGTACTCTTCCTAAATGCTGTCCAGCTGAGGTCATTGCTTTCTAGCGGAGACAGGAAGATGCATGAGCTGGCGTGTCCGATTGATGTTTGCTCAGCTCAGTTGCCACTGGTCGCATCCTCTGGGTTTATTGTAGATTTAGTCAGAGACCACTGATGGGAGCGACGCAAATACAGTTTGTGACTGACTCAACGGAAAACACGAGCAGTTTGGCACCTATCAGGAAGTCACCATTGTCAAAATATCACAGGCTAATTTTATCATTCTCACCTTACTACTTCCA